>NC_069137.1:1551615-1681615 GCF_026914265.1 Mya arenaria | reverse complement strand
AACTACTGTACCTTTGAAGTATTCGTTCAATAAACACAGAATTGACGTGTTATCTTAATAGCGGCTGCTGAGAATGGAATGAGATTTTGTACGATTACCAATAACGACTTATTCATGTGGCAGTCGTGCAAATGGATTCCAACCTTCTTTTCACGAAAGACACATGTTGAATCTTATTAAACGTTTGATACAAACGTAGGTCATCCGGAAACATTTTCTTAAGAGCAATACAGACAACTCATTGCCTCGACCCATTTAAGAGGAAACAAAACATGTAGGAATTAAATGCTGAACTAGTGCTAAGTTAATACGCAGTTAAAACATAGTTCCCAACATATCGACATCGTGAAACTATAGGCAAATATTTCAAAGTATGACCTCAGTCCCGAAACAACACCTACCAAGGTGTATGTTAATAAAATCATTGGCACATACGGTACTCCGTTCACACTCCAACAACAAACGTAAATTTGGTAGACACTCTTTCGTGTTTACTCGTTGTTAAAGTAAATATATTTTTTTCAAAAACGCGTTAATATGGTGAACATCCAATTAACAACGCCCAATTATATTCGGTCCAGTTTCCTAGCGCTTCACTATGCCACGAGGTATCGAGAACTAATCATGTAACCTTGTCACTTCAGCTTACATCAAACTAAGTCCCTGCGGTATATGAGTTTGTGTTGGGAGTAATCGGGTTCCGCTTACCGCAATGTAATATATCATTTTCGGTACTTAGATCCAGGAGAGTACACAGCAATCAGACAATAAGTAATTTCCAAATTGTATTTAAAGTTGTCCGTTTTAGTAAGACTATTATACCAAATTGATATTTCATTAGTTTCCCAAAAATAAAATACTCTTAGGAAACTGCATTAAGCTTACAAAATTATGTGAGCTGTATTGTGAAGAGAGCCTTTGTCTTAGTTGATCGCTTTCGTGTCCGTTTCCTTGGTATCAAGCATTTTTTCATGTTATATTTATAAAGTTCTAATCAAGTGGCTAGAACCTGGACCCTCATAGGTGAGAGACGGGCACCAATACAACAAGACCACTCTCACTTTTGAAATACAAGCATATAATTAGATAAAGATTAAATAAAGCAAAAATCATAGACATATTATATTAACTGTTCGACATCCTGGCTGAAATTTACACGTATCTGCATGTGTAGATTATTTATATATATCATGAATTCCGGTATGGATCTGAAAATTTCACTCTAGGCCACAAGCAGAAGCCGCCGACGAGATAGCGGGATACCACCAGATGGACGGATTTGTCGATCCGGACCGAGAAAATAGTTGATATGTTTCTTGCATACCTACAAATATCAATTTGTTGAAAAAAATATGTTTTTTGTTCATTTTACCCAAAAGCCTATGCATCGTTGTTAACTGACGTCATGACGCCTAGTAATTTTATACCACTGTTGACGTAAAAAAGTTCCTCTTAAATCGCTTTTTTACGATATTTTTCCCTTTTAATTAAAAGTCTTGCAAGCGGATAAATTTATTTGCAATTTTATTGAAATGACTTATTGTGCTTTTCATAAACCATGCAATAAAAGAAATACATGTTTGTGTGTTTTCGCGCATGACTCATCTTAAATTACGGTACCTGATGTGATATTCCAGTACTGCTTCAATGTAATTTAAATGTCAATTCGTTGTGCAAGAAAGGTCTAATAACATAGAAGTTCCACTTGGAGAGATGAGAGCCGTAGCTTGTTTCATTACTGATTTACGGATACAGCTAAACATTAGAATTTAAAAAAAAAATGTGCAGCTTTAAGGATATATTATGAAATAATTTGTTAGAAACTTGTGTACATATCAAATCTCAATTTCATTAATTGACTTGCGTCGATAGTGGGCGTGGTCAATAAACTCCGAAACACAGGAAAATCCTTGGCTACGAAGTATTGGGCCATCCTTGGGAACGAGGTATGGGGTCATCCTTGAGAACGAGTTATAGGGCTATCTTTTGGAACGAGGTATGGGGCCTTCCTTGGGAACGAGGTATGGTGCCATACTTGGGAATGATGTAAGGTTATCAATGAGAATGAGTTATGGAGCCATACTTTGGAACGAGGTATAGGGCTATCCTTTTGAAACGAGGTATGGTGCCATTCTTGGGAACGAGGTATGAGACCATCCTTCGTTACGAGGTTTAGGGTCATCATTAATTGCGATGTGTTCGGCAATGTTTTGGGGCGAGGCAAAGGGCCTTCATTTTGGAAGAACGTTTTGAGGATCAGTAGGATACGTTTCTGATATTGCCGCACCTGAACGAGCAGCTAGTTTATGTTACCTATTGCTTTTCCGCCAGGTGCCCGGTTTGAGCGACATTACGTCTTCTTAAATAAGTCACTTAAATAAACACCTCACATACTTAACTTTTAAATAGTCGCTCACAAAAAAAAACGTGTTTATATATATTTCGCAAAAAACGATCAATTAAAAAATTGCCAGTATAAGGCTTAATTAGTTCATGATCTAAACACTCTTATTATATTTCGTTATTTCCTTAGCTAATAAGCTTGTCCCAAAAGTTTCCAAATTCAATACGATGTCATTTTAAGAAAGTAGCAATTACCTCCTCATCTACTTAATTAACAATGATAATAAAACGCCTTTCGTTTTTAATCGTTTTAATAAAGTTTAACACAAAATATAACAAAACATAACAATGCATATTAACAATTAAAATATGTTGTATACCATAATTAAACTTTATGATTATTCACCTTACTTAATTGGAGACGGTATAACAATAACACATTCCATTTTATTTTATGCGAACAAAATTAACATTTCTCTTACTCAAATGCATTGCAACGAATGTGTTAAATTATAAAATTGTATGTGTCTGCATTGTTCGACTTATTAGTCATAAACCAGGCAATTTTCTGTTTCTTATTTACCTTTCACCGTTAGCATTTTACAACTTCTTTAAATAACACCTTACAACTGTTACATTATATGATATATATTCAATACTTGTCTGCGTTTTCATTAGTTCACACTTTGTTTATCTCCATTCTGCCAGTGCATTTAATTAATATTTAAAGCTGGGCTGTATCGACACTTTCACTCATTGTGTGTTTTCTTTTTATCGACTGTCTCAACAGCTGTTCCCCTCGTTTGAGCAATCCACTGCACAATATTGTATTGAAGCTTCGCCTAAATCCGCGACACATTATGTAATAAAACACCGGATTTACTGCGGAGTTGGAAAGTCCAAATAAGATTACAAGAGGAAACATGTATGTATATACCGCTGACATCATTTCCGATTTGGACGCATCGCCGATATTGGCATCTATCCAGAAATTTACAGCGAAGTATGGTAGCCAACATATGCCGAATGTAACTAAAATGCAAACAAGCATTTTAACTGTTCGTCGTCTTTGTCGTAAGATGATTTGGTTCTTGTTTTTTTGACATGAACTTTCGTTCACAAAACATTTTCGTGAGTACCAAAGCGTATATCCAATAACAATATAGCAAATTGTCATAAGAATAAATGGACAAACAAACAAGATTATAAATATAAACACATTGAATATGAATTTGTCGTCTAAACTGTTCCATTTTTCTTCACAAATAACACTTTCAAATATTTCCAGTTCGATTTCATGTCGTACTCTATTCACTACCAACAAAGGTAACATAGCAGAAAAAGAAACACACCAAATGAAAAATATCATTATCCGAACATTTCGTTTCGAAAATACTAGTTTTGACACAAGCGGTCTATAAATAGCAACATATCTGCTTCCGGTTATAAACAAAAGGGAGAGAACAGACACTGATACGGCAGACCCTTGTAGAAAGGGAAATAATTTACACAGCATTTCTCCATAAACCCACTTTTTGTAAATTGTTGAACCCAACGTTAGAGGAATGCACACGATGATAACTAAAATATCTCCAATTGTTAAGTTCAGAAGTAAATAGTTTGTCAATGTCCTCAGACTTTTGAAGCGAATGATTGAAATTATCACAATTATATTTCCGAATAATCCGCTCAGGAATATAAATCCGTACAATACGATCAAAGCGATGTTCAGTGGACTCAGGTCGAGGTATAGATCAGCATCCAAATCCGACAGATAAAGCGATGTATCGAATGTGTTGTAGTCCCCGCCATAGTAGTAGTGTGACAAATTGCATGATGTTATTACTCCGCTAGAGTAAGCCGGAACTGACCCCTGACTGGCATTCATCTTGACGTTCGTCCTGAAATAAAATACGAAGTATGTGCAATGATGTATTGTATTTTCTATCCTCGTTATTAACACAATACATTTTGCAAAATTATCAATTGATCAATACACTACGGGATATTGCTCATATTTTTAGCATATTATTATTTTCATTTTGCTATCGAATGCAAAGGTTTGAAGTTGCCTTATGCTGTAAATTAATCACTGACATAACGCATGTCACTTGATGAGGTTCAATATCACGGGATTTCGTTTAAAACCCACATGTTTATTCCTTTAGCATAAACTTGATATTTAAGATTGTACTAGCGATATTTTATTTACCACCCTAAAAGGCGAATTTAATTTAACCCCGGTAAACGAGATGCCTCAACGTTGGCAACAAAAAAGTTAAGTATCATAAATGTATTTCATGGGGCGCTCAAAATTAATAAAAGCTCTTAAAACGTTAATTGAATATTAGGTATAGATTAAATCCAAAACAATGGCTGAATCTATGACGTGATAGGGAAGCATCGGTTAACATAACATATAAGATTTCTTTGGTTTTTGCTAATCAAATGCGGCTTAAAGTTGATGCATTGCGTGCGTTATTATTCCCGATGAAGTAATGATTATAACACGACAGCTTGCAAAAATGAAGTTTCTCAACATCGTGAATTATTTTATGTTCTTCAAAATGGAATTTGTTTGTTTCCTTACAGAATGCTTCTAAAACTGAATTGTATTTGGAGAACAAAGTTACACGTTGGGAGTATTTTTTATACTAAAACAATATTACACCGGTTTCAAAAACTCTGTTTTTATAATGTCTATTTAAAACTTTTACGTTTTGAGATTTCACACCGACCGAAGTCCATTACAATTGACTAATCCTCAGTCCACATTGTTTAGTTTTACTGAGAGTGTTTTGTATTTACTTTGTTCCCAGGGGAGTCTGAAGCTGTGGACGGTAGCTGTGGTTCCTGACATCTAACCATCGATGAAGGTTGCTGAGATAGAGCCTGAGTGTTACAACTTTGTTTGAACCTGTGTGTATGTAATTATACATATTGCTACAAACTCAATAAATTGAGTTAACTACTCAAACCAAAGTCACATTAACCTCGTGACAACAATAATAAATGTCGGCAGCTTCACCGCATAGGCGCAGCCAGTCTCTTGGCAGATTCTTGACATTTGTATTACATACATTAAATTCACAATACTGTTTCTTTATGTTAGGCAAATTTGACAATGAAGGGGTTTATTCAAGGTAAAATGCACTAAGAAAGACACCATGTTTGAAACAAACAGATACAATTAAAGCCGATATGTACAAACTATCACAAGTTTCAGCAATTTAACTTCGAAATACTATACATAGGACTCAAATTATCCAATTATTGAAATAGTTTGCAGTGTTTATCTTTAACAACACAACCGTTTGATGAAAAAGCTACCATTGAAATATGCAAATAATAAATAAAAAATAACGGCCCAATAGCAGATCTGTATTTCTTCATATTGAATGCATGCATACTATTTCAACTGTATAAATGTGCCCTAATAACGTAATTATATGCAAAATTAAAACTGGCATTAGTAACCGAAAAAAAATGTATTTTCTTTAAATAACATCGTAATAATGAAATATCGTCATTGCATTCTTAAGCATTCATATCACCCAAAACTGTAAGATGTGTAAAGTTATTAATTTCCGTGAATTCGAGGTTGTTATCAAATAACAACTTGAAGCTTTAACTTACAGTTAAAATTGACATTAATATCCACGATGGTGCATATATCCTGTTGAATTAAATATGTGGAAGTAAACACTTTGCGAAATATTGCATATGTTTCTTTTATTTTACACACATTTCAGTTTTTGGCGATTTTTTACCTCAATCAAATTGCACGTTTTTGTTCTCAATTGTATTTCGTGTTTACTTTATGTAAGGATATGATTGCAACAAACTAATTGCAACCAAATGAAGCTGTCCCTATAAGATTACACTGACGTTAGAGGTGTTAAGTTTCCAGTGGCATACCCGACCAATTTAAATACCTCCTCCGATATTGTTTACGAAAATTCTACGTGAATGTTTGTAATTATCTGAATAGCTACATACTATTTCCAATGACCAAACTTAAGCATAGGACTTTCATAGACTTTTACTCGTTTTTGATATAAATGATCTTATCTTACTTTAGATTTATAATTTCTGTTATTAGCGGAAATCAGTTGTATATATCATTGCTTAAATAACATTTCCAACACCAGTCACTTTGAACCCTCTTTAAAAAACAAATGAATTCCATTTGCTACGGAATTTCAAAGATAACTGACAGTATTTGTTAAGAATTTCAGTTAACAGGGAAACATTAATATCGGTATCCCTGTCTGTTAAATCATGTTATAGTCAAGAAAAATCTCCTAAACAAAGCACTTCAACTAATTTATATATCTCACTTTTCACAAAATATAATTACTCGTTGCAGATTGACATTATATAGCTTTGCCCGATACACCCTTCAGAATCCAGAAGACGTTGAGTCAAATGTTCTTATTTTTAATAAGTGAACACTAAACCATTTTTAATTGGATGCCGCTCGTTCGAATCTTGTTCAGCTATCACACAACAATAAAAAATATCCTTACCTACCAACTGATTTAAACCGTTTTGTGTTTACTACTGCAGACACTCATGATGCAATGGTGCCCTTGAAACATACGCTAAACCTCTAGATTGTATAAGCTCTATAAATCATTATAGACACAAACTGCAGATACAAATCAAGTAGCACCATTATTTACCCATGTCAAGGAAATTGCACAAATATCAGACAATAAATCAACTCAAGGTTTTTACTAGATTATTATATTCAGCTTCTGTCAGGACTTATTGACAGTTTGATTTGAAACAGATGGAAAGAAACTCTTAAAATAAACATAGTTTCCATGATATTCTATAAGATTCTCGATTTCTTTTCATTCTATAAGTTTTAACAACACAATGTGTATGCAGATATTATAAATACGTTCTCGAAAAAGTATCCCTCGGAACCACAAACAAATTTGTTTGATTCGTAATCACTGTATTTTTTACAATTATTTTTGGGATCATAAAGTATTTTGCCAAGTCTTTTTAAATGGCACGGTGTTGCGTGAGAATGAGGTTCTGTGTTGTGTGGGAGACTGGCGTAAGCTCGGTGACCACCAATCAAATTATATGCGCAATGCCCGGGAATCGAACTAGTCCCGACTGGGTGTGAAGCTAGTGGGCTAACCACTGCGCTTCCCGGTTAACCTATATCATTTTGTAAGAAACTGGTCAAATACAGTTATTATCAATGCAAACGCGTCAGCATCCCCTGGCAATGGGCTAAACGGGACACTGATTTCAAAATTCTTTGGAACACATTTCATGATCCCGTTATCCATAAGGTCGAATACAACTAAATGAGTACGAATACCAAAGGCAACTAATAATCATGGCAATGAAAAAGCTTTTTGTTTAAAGAACAATCATACTTTGAAAACTCATCAACATTTAACGTCTGTTTTTGACACAAATTGGCATGCAATTCATAAGAATACACGATTGGAAACATCATTCCGTAACAATTAATCTTTCTTAAGGGCCAACGTGATTCGGAAAGATCAGGACATGATTCACTGTGAATCACTACTCTTTCATTTCAAGTCCAATTGCAGATATCAAATACAAAAGAACTACGAAATGCAATAACACTTATAACACTTTATAAAAAAGAAACAATCTCAGATGAGGAAATGACGCCTTCTTCTTTAGTGATACTAAAAGAAAGATTTCCATAACTAATACCAAAGCTTGCGAAGGTTTACTTACAATATATGAATGCGGGCATATGTTAAAAATCATGCAAACTAATAAAAACCCTGGTTCAGATGGTCTCACTGCAGGAATTTATTATTTTTTGGAGCGAAATTCAGAAAATTTTGATTGACTCTTTATATAACTCTTAATAAATGGTCAATTAACACCACTTCTAAAGCAAGGTACCTTCTCTCTTATTCTAAAACGTGATAATGTTTTAGAAAACCTTTGTAATCGGAGACCAATCAGCTTATTAAATATCGACAGTTCTTTCATGCTTTTGATGAAATATGGGGTTTTATCAGTGAAATAACAACACTGCACTGCAAAATAAGGAGTGAAAATATCAACTTTCAGAACTACTTTTAAAATTATTGTAGTAACTTCCCCTTGATCAAAACAGAACGCTTCACGTTGAACCAGAAAATGTTGGCAAAATAAATGATTAAAATTCAAAGAAATTTTTTATAAATTTAAATAAACATATATTTGGAAACATAACAACTTACCGTATGTTAGCGGTTATCCCGTTTTTCAAACGTTTTCTTGATTTGAAGCTGAATGTTCGAACATTTGTTTTCATACCAAACAAATAACAGATGGAAACAACTGTTCGAACATAAACACAAATGTATATCATATATTTGGAACTGTTTGTCGTTTTAATTCGTAGAACGAGCTTCGCGGAAAATTCACTCAACCATTTACAGATAATCTGATATTTTTTACCCCGCCCATGCCTCAAAATTTGTCAACAAACTAACGTGGCATTCACTCTTTACCCGGAAAACAAACCTGTTTTCAAGCGAAACAGACTGGTCTGTAAAATGACTGAACATTCATGCATCATGAAACACAGTCTAAAACTAAGAAAAATGTTTAAGATCCAATGATTATCCGCATTTTTTTTGCTAACACATTTGACCTTCCAAATTTGCATTCATAAAATGGCGGCGTAGTAATTTGGCTATGCATTCATGCCCCACTTAAAATAAAAGTGTTTTCGATATTTTTTGGAATATATGTGCACTTATTAAATTACCTACTTGTCTACATATTGTATTTAGCTATATAAAACACTACTCTAAGAAGTGGAAGAAAGTTGGAAATTCGGTTAATCGTTTTGAGTTGATGATGCATTTTAATTTATCGATGGTTCTGAAAAATATTTCTAATCTTTGATCAAATCATTAGAAACCTTTTCAAAAAGTTCGGGCCTATACCAAAAACAATAAATATTTTATATGCACTTCAGAACGTGCGATAGCATTAGATATCACCTTCTACAATAATAAACAAAAATACTCGACAATAATACCAACATGGAGATAAACAAATTACACGTTAAAACAAGTGCAGCGTAGAAACTTACATTGATGATTGAAGTAACAGTATTACAACGTACACGCTACCAAAGATAAAAGATCCATTTACGGTCCAAGCAAACCGTTAGTAAAACTGTGAAAAAGGCTATTTTCAAATTTTATCTTGGATGGAAAGCCAGACAAAATATAAATAGAAATACTATATAAACCTTACGAATATGGATGATTAAAACTAGCACACGTTGGAAATATTTTTAATTGATTCAGGTGTATTGGTTAATCGAACCTTGGACGACAGCAATCAAAACCAATATAAAATCCCCTTTTCTAAAATGGACAAATCTTTCATTAACAAAGTGTCCGGTCATTTTACATTCCTGAACAATGTTCTAGAAGCATGGAGCAGAACAATACAAGTCTTTGCCTTGAATTATAACAAAAAAAAACATCATAATATAGGAACTAAGCTATTTTACAATCATTGCTATAAAAACGCAAACACATTTTCGATTAAAGGACCAATAGTTTTTACGCTTTCAATCAAATTAAATATATATTCGGCATTCGGCACCGAAAATCGTACTCTCATAAAATCTGTATTGACAGAAACGAAAATACAATCAATTAAAGATGGAATTACTCACAGAATCGTCTCTTTCAGAAAAAAATATTTTAGAATCGAAGCAAAAAAGTAATAGTCTATGCGTAATATTGATTCATACGACAACAACGTCAGAATTAAAATGAACTAAAACCCTGGAAGTAAATTTTGAATGGAAAAAATGTACTATTATATATACACATCCACAATAGAAACAACATTAAGTAGTTTATACCACAACTTTCTTTAAAATAAAATAACAACTAACAAACTGCTTTTAAAGTTCAAATTTGTCGATGGTAGCTTTTGTTCGTTCTGTAATTCAGGTATTGCATATATTGAACTGGGAGTGCTATGTAAGAAACTCAACAACTATGGAATTAATTAAACATGTTCAACTTCAACAAAAAATAACGTAATAGGTGAACGTGAAGCCGTGAAGAAATCCAAATACGATAGGATTTGTAATGTTCTTATCATCTTAATGAAATTTCATATACACTCAATCAAGTATAATAATAGAACACTATGCTTTGATGCATATTTGATGTATTTGAAATTAAGCACTAAAATGGAATTATCGTCAAACAACGATAGATTTGATACCTGCAATAAAAATGGATAGTACATAAACTAACAACATATTTTGATATAATAATACATACTAAACCATATAAAAATGTCAATCGAATGGCTAAAATATTAAACATATGAAATATTATAGTTAAATTACTTTTTTGAAAACATTAGCTGGTATAGGCGATCGTATAACATTATTTGAACGTATGCGTATGTATGTGTACGAGTACGTGTGTGTAAACATATTTGTATGCATGTGTATAAGTGCGTGTTTGTATACATAAAATACGAGCTTGTGTTTTTTTGTGTATGTTTATGCGTATGTGTGGGTGTGCGAATGTATGAGTATGTGTGCGTGCGTGAGGTATATTTTATTTTATATACATGTTTATTCGAACGATATATATAGAGTTGTTGTATAGGCAGATAATTCAAAACTGTGAGCTGATACAGATTGTATGTGAAAAATAAATGAGAAAAAGGACACTTATAGCATATACCTTACTTATAAACACAATTCGGATTGGTCAAGCAGTGTTACATACTGAATCCAAATGACATAGTCTCTGCATAACGAGGACTGTACATTTAATAAGAAATTATATAAATTAAATGCATTACTTAGAATAAACAGAGTAAATACATAATTGCGATACCGCTGACCACTTTTGCATGCCCCTACGACACATCTATAGGATTACCTTATGAACGTGTAATTTGAATCAAAACTGTGTCCTGTTCCACGTCCTTCCATTAACACTTTCGCAACAAATTAAAATTCGATGAGACTTAACATCTTAATATATCCACCTTATTCCATATCCTTATACTCAATATAATAACAATTATGATAAAATATATTTATTCCTTAGATTATTTTAAACAAAGTATTTAGTCTATTAAAATGGCTTTATTTTGCATAGTTAATCATTTGATATAACATCTAATTTAAATAGCCGTCAACACAGATGTCATAAATGAAATTAATATACACATATTCAATGCAGATTGATAGAGGTCAAATATCCTACGCCTGCATGGAACATATCCTTTGGAATTAGAACGCACGAATATAAAACCTGGTTACACTTTTGAAGGCATTTTTTATTATTTGCATCAGGACTTGCAATAAAACACAACATCCAAGTCGATGCTGCGTCCACAAGTGTTGTTTTTGGAAAGCACACACACACACGCACACACATACAAGCACCCATATACAACATTCACCAATTTACTTTACAGATGGGTTATCAGGTTCTATGTGTTCAACCATAGTATCCATATTTTTTACGCATTCGGGCATATCAGTAGTCAGCTGAAGTTAATCAAAATATCGTTACATTCATGTAAATTTATTTGAAGTTTTATTATTTAAGTAAAAACTATTAAAATATAGTTGAACATTAAAAATCTTAAGTTGTTGTTCCAATTAGCTTCATATATGAAACGTACATTTTTCGGATTGAACAATGCTCGGAAGAAAACCATTTAAGGCTTTCGGGACATTGATACAAATTGATGGCGTCTTATTTGTCGAATTTGTACGTTTTGATAAAGTTGTTGAACAGCACAATAATCTGGTCCATATTATAAACTACCATATGAACGACAATATAGAACTAGATGACGACGACAGCAACGACTCGAGGATGAAACTAGCAACAGCACCGACACTGCAAAAGGGACTACATATGTTCTTGCGTTTATCATTTGAATGTTTCATTAATTAATTTGGTAATAAATTTATGTACAACACGACCATGAAATCATAAACGCTATTAAACTCCAGAATGAAGTCATACAAGCAAGATACGAATGAAATAGAACAGAAAAAACATAGAAAACTACCTCGCAATAAACAAAGATATATGCGTCGGCCAATAACGAACATACTTCCGTTTAAACGATCATAACTAATTTGGTTATCAAATAAAATACAAATACAGCTCTATATTACGTTGACTATCATTCAATGCAATTTAATAATAATAATAATAATAATAATAATAATAATAATAATAATAATAATAATAAATAATAGTAATAATAATAATAATAATAATAATAATAATAATAATAATAATAATAATAATAATAGTAATAATAATAATAAATAATAGTAATAATAATAATAATAATAATAATAATAATAATAATAATAATAATAATAAATGCTCACTACAAGAATATATTACATTCCAAACTCACAGTTAGCAATTTATATTCCTGTCAAAAAGACCACGTAAACCGAAGCAAGTAATAGCCATTATCCAATAACTTCCATCAGGTATTCTCTTGAAGCCAATTCCGGCTTGAATATACCAGCCTGTGAGAGCCCGTAACGTATGCAGCAAAATCCAATATTACAAATATCCTCGAATTGGTTCGCGAGGCGTTCTTACAAGCCTATTAGCTCACCCACTCGGGGAATATCCTGCTTGATAGTGGGAATATTCAAGTTAGCGTATGTCACTTGGTCAAAAAACAAGACCGAATATGACCGAACGTTACCGAACATTATATCACAGAGTAATACCGAACAAAACCACGCAATCACATGCACATTTGATGTTTCAAACATAGCAAACCATATTGTATAAATTAAGTCAAATAAATATTCAGTTTACTCGTCCAATTAGTCGTTCATCAGGCTGATTGTTCAGCACTTTTTAAAAGTTAGCAACGTTCTTCAAATGGGAACCTTTTTGTGACAAGCGCTTTGGCCAAGGCAGTAGAATATACATCTTCTTAAAACGTTATATTTGTGATTTTGCAACATTGATCTAATCAATAGTTTGTGATATAAATCTTTTGAGTGTCAATTTGAGATTAATATGTGTTTCTTGAAAATAATATTACTTCAATTATTAATAAATGTGTATTCCCACATATTCTGTTTCGAATTTAACAGTTTGTAATTTTGTATTTGACTAGTCGTTTTGGCTCTCATATTGTGCCCCCTCATTTCATTACTGTGGTTGAAATTTGTATATGACTTGTCGTTTAGGTTCTAATATTTTGCCCCGTCATTTTTTTACTGTAAATATATGAAAAAGAAATAATTGTTATCCAACACACATTGCTGTTGTCAATAATATTGCTTGAAATATATATGAGATTTGATTGGTGTTTGTATTGTCACACACCAATAGTGAACCTACTTTTAAAAAGGAACTGAAACTTATTTGTTTGGACTGTTTTATGATTAAAGAGTCTACCAGATGTTATATGTAAATGACTGTATAAAGCCTTGTGTAAAACAGGCGCATAAACTGTGTGAGCTTAATCGAATATTGACAAATACTTTTTGCGCTATACAAATGTATTTATATTTGTGTATGTACTATATGGACGTTGTTACAGCAACAGTACGGTCAAAATTAAATTGTTCTCAGTGCGTTATGTTTCCATTGATTCTCACAAGGCGGTAAGCCAAACATTTGTTGGTAATGGTATTTTAATTTTAATGCATCCCCCGTTTTTTGCGCATTCGTCTATGATTTTTGCTTTGTTTAAAATATGTTTTGTTTGTAGGTTTATCAATTTCATGTTCGTTATGAACTTTGCTCTGTGCTTTTAAACACGGTTAATATTTGCTTGCTTGCTCAGGGGTGAAGCAATGGATAATAAATATGTTTATATATTATACAAATGTATGACATTATATTTCCGATAAAAGCCAGCGTGAAATATTGTGAAGGCGCCCGAAATTGTCCTTATTCAATACAGTTCAATATTATTAGATTTTAAATTAACATTCAGTATACGTGAGCGTAGGCTATTAGATTTGACGTGGAATTTCGAAGGTCATAAAACTTTAGAAGATGCTCTTCGAATGAACCAAACAATATTAGTTTAAATGTTATATAATATTTAGCGATATATATATCGGACGTTCTTCCCCGAGAAATATATGTATGCTTTACTTGAAAAAAGGTGCCGTAGAAATGACTTACTTGTAAATGCAGGATAGTTCATAAATGCAATTTGTGTAATAAAGTCTGAACCCAATTTTCTATATTAGTTGAATCCTGCGTACCTAACTTCGTCATCTGGAATACCTCCTAAAATTATCATGAATCCGGCGGACTAAAAGGGTCGTGCGACAAATGTATATGTTACTTATGTAAGGCTGCGGATGTTTTTTTTTCCTCTAAATATTTTGTTTATAACTCCAATTGCTATGAAATAGTTAATATATACCACTTATTTCCTACCTGTCACCTATATCACGTGCAAAACATTATGTTTTTTACCCATGCATTTCGGGACACAACCATTAAATATTATTCTTTGCACTTAAAACAGCAAATTACTAGCTCGCTCATTTGTATGTAACTATACAAAGATGGTCATATACAAGAACAAGCCCAGAAGCCTCCAAGGTAACCGAATGCAGAAGATCAAGGTCAAATAACAACTAGGGACACTAACACGGCTTAATCTACGTTAAACGCTGCCTATCCCATTATATGAAGAAATGCCTACAAATGTTATTAATGTGCTACTTATAAGTAGTAACGATGTACTATGTAACGAGATATGAACTAAGACCTCAAACCCTCTATGTTATTCTTAAATCAGTTGGTTCGATGTAAATAAGCAGCAACTCATTTAATTCACCCAGCGCGGTTGCGGCATTCCTTCAGACATATGCTCATTGCGCCTGCTTCGACATTGTGAACGTCTTACTTTGTTTAACGTTTAGCGGCCTGGCCTGTTTTATTTACGTCACTCGTCGGTTTATATTTGATGAGTGATTGTTAAAGATGTCAGAGTATTAGTGACATATGAGGTGCCTGTAACAGACTTGCTGCATGGATTTTTTGTATACCAAACATCCTTTTACATTATTTACCTGCATAACTAGTTCCTTGATATTGAAAAAAGTAGCATAGGCCTATCATCGGTCGTAATGAGCGCAAGTCCTCAAGCCCTGCATTAGTAAACTGCTCTCGGTGTTTCGTTTATAATGCGAACTTTTTCGATCTCATTTGTGAACTACTGTAGTGGGTGTCTTCACCGACTTCCGTCGTTCGTCGATCTTCTTCCGTTGTCAACAGTGTTTTTTTTCAAATGACATCTCCTCTGTAACGCTTTATTGATTAAAAAACTCACAAGAATAACCTGAGTGATATCCGTTCGAAAGTGTTTAAATATTTGTTTTTGTTGATCGAATGCCGTTGTCCGTTGTCAACAGTTTATTTAAATATCCTTTAGTACCACTTTGTAAGAATGATTCATGAATCTTCCTTTTTTTTAGAAGTGTTAAAAGAAATATTTCTACTATATAAAACTCTAAATATATTCTTAAAAATAACTTTACCGAGAGCTTATGTGTTTGGCATGTTCCATTATTAAGTTGCTCTCTACCAAGACGGTACAAATGATGCCTTAAAGGTGGAATTTACGGTAACATTATGACATGGACTTTTTTTAAGAATATCATAAGTACCCTTTATCTTGAAATCGACAATGAAGTGAAGTATTTCAGTTAAAGGTAATTAATAGCTTTGACAACCGCTTGACGCAGGAGATTAAAGAGTTATACCACATGAACAAAAACAATTTATAAGCAGTTTTTGTTTTTTACCTGTATGCAAAATTTATGGAAATGGATAAGCAGCACTTCAGTGGGTTGAATGTTTATTCTTACACTTACGCAAGTTTTAGTTTATAAAATTATCGTTTGATTCGATTGCTAGTTTCTGAAAAAGACGTTCGAAAAATACAAACACCACTGGTTTGCATTTACCATGTAACAGTCATTTGTTTTATTAAAATACGACTTTAACGATTTTATTGCTAACGGTTGAGCTTTATTGTCTAGTTTTTGTTTGGCAAATGTTGGTCGATTCTTTAACTGTGCTTTTTGTTTTTACTAGTATTTAGTTTTTACTTGTGGTTTTCTTCTCGTAACGTATGTTAAACTTGACAATTGCATTAATGCACAGGTGTGACTAGGTTTATGATAGGAATAAAGCAGCACTGTCTCGCTTTTGAGTTGGCTTTTATACCATAGCGATAAAGTCTAAGATATAAAAAGTTCCGTACGGGAACTAAAAACGATCACGTTTAACATGTTGATGGTACATTTACCTAATATTCCTAATAGACTTAAAAATGGAATTGTACCATATAGGGTTGCAGGTATACGAACATGCTTATTAAACAAAGTTTCTCGGTCGCGTTATCTAATAATGACTTTAAAGAACCCAAGAGTACAAGGCTTGCAATTTCTTCGGTCAACTGAAATAATCACGACTTCAAAGATGCAAGATTACACGGCTTGAAATTTAACGGAAGTCCTTTTCGAAGACTTCCATTGATCATTTGCATTTTACACAGCAATGATTAAAACTACTCCTGTAATCATTTTTTATGCATGTCATTTAACAGCACGGATTTTAATTGAATAGAGCTTCTTACAAGAATGGCGCTTGCAAGTCTTTGGATTAGACATATACTTACCGGTAAACCAAATGCGACCTGGTTGGCTTAATTGTTTATAATTATTTTGTGGGATTGGGGGAGGGAATCGTATAGCAAACTGAATTACAAACAACCAAATTGCCCGCAACTGGACGGAATATTTTGAAGCTACCGACCCTCTTTAAGTACTGCTCCTGTGTAAATGGTCAACGCCGTATTTGGAGCTCGTTTGCTCTAATGTTTTCAGTCAAATACGACAATTATATCGTGCGTTATATGTGGTTGGTTAAAGCCAAATGAGATCTGATTGGCTTAATTGTTTATAATTATTTTGTGGGATGGGGGGGGGGGAATCTTATAGCAAACTGAATTACAAACAATCAAATTGCCCGCAACCGGACGGCATATGTTGTATATGAAGCTACCGACCCTCTTTAAGTACTGCTTCTGTGTAAATGGTCAACGCCGTATTTGGAGCTCGTTTGCTCTAATGTTTTCAGTCAAATACGACAATTATATCGTGCGTTATTTGTGGTTGGTTAAAATCGATTTCGCTATAAAAAGTTATTACCTATGGCCACTTTCATAATTATATCTGATCACACATGCAACAAAGTAACTTTGATGAGGGTTTGGTTTGTTTGTTTTTGTGTATGTGGTGTAGGAGATGTTAGTTTGTATTGGCGTATGTGGTGTTTTAATGTTTGTGTCTCTAGTTTATTTTCGTTAGGGCCTAAAAAAGGCTGTTTTTATTTCGACTACTGGGCTTTTCCTTTAAGTTTTCGTTGTATTATTGGAACGATTATTGAAAACATCCAAAGAAGATTGTTTTAGTATACAGGAGTTCTTCAGAAAATGTATTACACACATTAAAACTTCACTGAAAAGTGAAGAACTATATTCTATATAGTTCTTCATGAGTAGTTATGTTTGTTAATCAAAGTATGGCACAACCATTCAAACAGTATACAAAACAAATAACATAGGATGAAAAAGCAAACAAATTAAAAGTCGAGATTACATGTTGTCAGGTCTTGTACGTATCATATGCCAGACTTTCAAATCGTTTCTAAACATAGTCCACAATAGTATTGATCTCATTGCCAGATCGTGTTATAATCCCGTTAGAAGTAATGTTGTTTTTTCCATATCTAATAATATTCTGTAACACATATCTTCTGCCAGATTGTCTTATAATCCCGTCAGTTATAGCAATACATAGAGTATGCTCCATGAGTGGTCATTCAATAACAAATGTGAGTTATATAAATATCATAAATACTAATTTGTAAATTTACGTAACAACAAAAAATCTCACTAAATATGTTCAACACTATTAACCGAAAACGTCATATATCCAAACTCTGCAATGACATTAGTCCATGTTGGCGACGTGATTTATCATACAAGTGGTGATACATGATAACCGAAAATGATATGAGTATAAGTCTAAATATCATGTTTGCTAATGAGACGAGAATGGAATTACTTTTGAACTACGTATTTCGACTTGTAAACAGCTATGTTTCAGTATAATCGAATGTTATATACGCATTGTCATATAATCATGTGATGATGACATTTCATGGTACTTTTTTTCTTTCACGTCTGTCGTCTATGACTTATTACAAATACAAAAACACACCGATGTTAAAAGTCTGCGCCAGAGTGTCATCAGTAAATATGACACTTTATTATAGATGTATCAGAGTTGTTAAACGAAGACAAATAAAGTTAATTACAACCCTTGCTTCACTTACTGTTGCATATATTTGGAGCGATGCTAATGAAAAAGTGCGATGGTATTGTGGGTATTTAGATGCCATAATTTCTTTGCAGCAATGTCTCAAACCATTTCAACAATGAGTGTAACGTTTAAAGCAAATTCCTTGCATTGATCAATCTCGTATCGATGAGGCAATGTTTGAAAATCGATTAAGAAAAACACATTTTCTTTGTACAATTCACAAATAAGCGAGTGCGATGTTGTTTACTGCCGAATGATAAAATATTATTTTGATATCAATGTTGGCGTTAAGTAGAACCTCTAACAATATTGTTTTTCGACAATTACTTATTTTTAGTCTGAAATTAAAGTATTGTAAACTTACCAATGGACGTAAGCGTTACTATCCAACAGTGAAATAAATAACTTGCGAGATGTTGAGTGTGACTCATCTGGCATATGGGTGCCTAATATAAATTTCAGGCATAGCTAAAAACCTAAAATGCACGTTTTTTGTTCAAAAAAATAACAAGTTACATTTATGCAGATGTTCTATTAAGATTGGGTGATTGATACAACTAGACGTGTCCCAGTAATGTCTTTAGACTGAGGAAATCCATTTAAATGCCCGCAAGCACCTTCCTGTCCCAGACATATTTCATAATTGTTTTTTATCAGAGCGTTGTAGCTTGAAACCTATCAATAAAACAGCATATTAATACTTAACTTTTTGTTAACCTTGAAGAGTGAGGAAAGGGTGAGGAAATGGCTAGAAGCTATGTAACTACAAACACTACCTGGTGCATACAATACCTTTATATCCGCTGTGACGTTGTTGTTTATTACAAAGAAGAACGAGATTATTACATTATATAGAAATGTCAATATTATTTAACGCAGAACAAGGATAATATTTCAATGAAAAGGAAGGTCAGCGTTGTGCGAGGCAGACCAGTGAGATAAGTACATCAAGTAAACAGATATTTAACACAGAACTATCAAGTTAGTAACAACTGTTGTTGCTGATCGTTCCAAAGCGTAACATAACAATCCTTAATACACATACATAGTTTTTTTATGCATAAAGTATGTATGCAGAGTCTTGTTTGTAGAGTTTTGTGCTGTTTTTCCATGTTTCTTGTTTGTGAATTTTTGTTTTTTGTGTTCTATGTCTTTGGCGTTTACCCAGTACCATTTAACCGGGTTTATGTTTAAACTCTTTGCTAATTTTAGCTTGTTTCTGTACTTTTTTCTGGCGAAAATTTACAATGGTGCAATGAATAAATATCCAAAATATGAAAGGACCAGAAAGTATTTCTATTTCATTTTAACAACGTATCATTTTTGCTGGATTATCTAAAGGTTTGACCTTCAGCTGACTCATCTGAACGCTTGCCTTCTTTTGATATAAGCGGTTTGCATACTAAGTATGTTAAGCCCGGAACACACATATCATTAAGGGAAAATATCGTTCAGGGTTAAGAATAAAAACATGAACGCTGGATATATTACTTTGATAAACACATAATAAAATACACATTTACCAGACAAGCGACGACTTAAACAGTAAGAACATCAGTTTCTTTGTAAAATATCTATAATAAAGCACTTGGGGTAAATGTAGATATAGTACCAACCTATAAAATGCATCTTGATGTGAAACAAAGGATAACGGGAAGGTTATGTATTCGTAAATAAATTTCGTGATATGAATCAGTATCGTCTTGTCAATATTACAATAAAACTTCAAAGACAAGCCTAGTGTTTAAACAATCAAACATACAAACTGTTAAGAAGCATACTGTCAGGAACATAACGCCATTCAGCCCCAAACACGTAAATATCTATAAAAAGACATCACACGCATCAAAAAAGCATAACAGAGAACTAATGAGACTACCGCGATAGAACGGCAATGAAATTCGATCTCACAATACTATTATTTAAATGTTTCTGAACAAACAAGTCGATTACTTCTTTAATGGATAATGCCTAAAATAGGATTAGATTTATTAAGCCAGTTTTCTACTATTGATATGACATTACCAGTAAACAAAATTGATTAAACGATTGTGATTTTTTTGTTTAATATAAGTATTAATTTAAATGATTCACAGCGCTAACTATGCATTTATCAAATGAAATAACACAAACATATTTAACACTTTTTTGCGAAGTCACTTTAAACCTAATAAAAATAGTTATGTATCAAAATATCAAAAATGCTTGTTTAGATAAATGCAAAAGAACGATTGTTGATGGATGTGTTTACTAGACACGCTTTTTATTGAAGATATATAATGAAATTCAGAATAGAAAAGTTTAATATATCCTTCAATATCTGCTAATGGTTCTCTAAATAACCATGATACACTCAAATGCTAATGAAATTTCAGACAACAACTTATGCATTTCTCAGACATTTCGTTAAATAATAAGAAAATAAATGCGCCAAAACAAGATTGAAACATAATTTGTTAATGTTGGTATTAAAGTTATTGATGTCGTGATAGTTGCCTCGTGTTAAATAATGATGTTTCGAACCTCTCTAGTAATTCAAAATGACCCGAGTTATCAACAGTACATACAATTTTCTACAACATTTTGTTCGGTCGGAGAGTTTCATTTTTGTCTGGCATAAAGACACCAAAATCACATAATATAGAACTATAAACGAAAACAAAGAATTGTCAAAAGTTATGACTAGTCTTGTTATCTATATACAACTGTTGAATTTTTCATTTTGGTTACCAAAAAAAAAAAATTAGTTCTAATTTATCCAATAATTAGAAATAACCAATGAAATTATTTAGTTCTGATAACCGGCAAAACACACAACTAGCGAATCGCAAGAATAATGATCCGGCAAACATGTATAACGGAGGCTAGAAGTTAATATTTTGATTGTATATGTTTCAATACATGACCTTTTATTGTTTATTTTCAGAACATTATTAAGAATATTAACATAAAACCACCCAATGATATGTATATGTATTCCATTGATTTGGATCCACACGACCCATGCATACGCGAGTAAAAATAAAATGCTGACCGTGGATAATATGTATAATTGAGAATGAGGTTTGAATATATGAATAATAGGGCGCGTCAAACGTTAAAATACTAATATTATTAAAAGTACGTGAACGAAACATGACTAGTCATACATGATATTCTCCAATATAGTTAAGATTAAAATGTAAACCTTCTTTCAATACATGACAAAAAATATACCTGCATGATAAATGTTTATTTTTGTTTGTAAATTTCTTAAAATAAACGAAAAACATTTTACATTTCATGATTAAAACGAGTAAACTTCTATTAAAAACAGCCATTTTCGTTGATACAATATAATTCATAATGCAACGGAAATGTATGCAGTATCACGAAAATACGCAAAATCGCATTCGAAATCGCCCAAATTTCACCCATGCGAGTTCAGAAATTCGGTTCAGTAATGTATGTAAACGAATGGTCACATTTTAAAGATCTCTATGAAAAGAATTGTATTTCAATGTTTATTAACGTGTTTTTTTTTTTTTCACGTGAAAATGTCAGAAAGGGAACGCGAAATGCACGGTTTATCTATAATTATATATAAAACTGTACAGATGTACACGTTATAATTGTAAGTAAAATTGAACCTAGTGCATACATAAATATGGGTAATTCGATCCAGCAATGGTCGTCATTCAAAATTATTTCTGCAAAACAAAAGTACAACTTATGTTGTTTGAATCGATGTTTTAAGGGTTTTACTCATATATATACCAGAATTGATGGAACTGTGAGGAGCTGGCTTCATTTGCTCTGTAATAAGATACACACAGTTACTTCACCATATCCATTATTTACATTTACACAATTACTCTTCTCGCTGTGTGCGTATGCTCAAAATTTCAAGAAAAAATCAATACAACTGCGATTTCTCAAGCAGGCTATTCCTCGAGAACTGCGGATCGGTCGAGGTCAAGGCTAAGTTCCGAACTTTATTCCTTATTTTTCATATAAAATATTCCGACGATATATCGAATTATATATGAGTCGATGACTCGAGCACCAATGTAGGTCCAAAATACACAAATCATGCGCAAAACCTTTTGCAAAAACATTTGACAGGTGATACAATTTCGCAACTCATAAAAATGACAATGACAGATAAAAGGGAAATAAATAAGATGTGGAAAACCGTTAATCATCGTTTACCCATGACAGATATAACCTGATAAGGGCATTGGAGAAGATAATGGGGGGGGGGGGGAACTAATAATGAAAATTTAATTTTGAGAAATGTAACTGAGTAAAATTACATGTGAATTATACCCTACCATAACATTCGATGATCGGACGCTATGACTTTTTTTCTTTATTTCCCGTCACTTCGCTTTGCACTTAGCGAATGAGAAAGAACTTACAAATTAACAAACACTTCATTAAAAGTTTGCTATTCATTCTCCGTGTGTTTCATTTTCAAATTTAGTATACGAGAGCCTTTGAAAATATGAGCTTTTTCCGTATATCAATACATAAACGGTGCAAATGTAAAGTAAACAACCAGTATGACGAACACCTCATAAATGTAGTAAATACATTGTAGGTTTGAAAAATTGAAAAGTTATTATGAAATGATCAAAGTACTACTAATTAACTGATGTTATTTTGCTTTTAAATGATGGTTGATAAACTAAAAGTTAACAATTTTAAAATTTGTAGAAAAAAGGTATAATACTACTTGATGACGACTTTAAACCTTGAACGTAAGGCATTTTATAACGGACTAAAATATAAAAAAAATAAACTTTGGGTAGCTCAACACATCGACATATAGTTTGGGTTCCCTTAGTTTTACTGGACGTGTTTTATCACTATAAGTCTTATTGCTTGTCATTTTGCAACTGATAACTTAAGTTCACGCTTCCTTGTTGATAATGGGCTTGTTTCAGATAAGGTTATGTGGGAAATTATCAGTGAATTTATTCGTGCAATTATCGGGCAGTTCGTATTACAAAGGCAGTTTAAAAATATACTAAATAAATAAAACAACAACGAAAAATAAGTTTAAACAAAAGTAAATTTACGAGCATTCATTTAAAAAAATAAAAAAGAACTTCCATTTCCCCAATAATATTTATATGAAAAGCTACAGAAACAAGCTAAGTAGCCACATGTTAAAACATAACCCACGTTAATTGGCAAAAGGTAAACGCCAAAGATATAAAACTCAAACACAAAATATGAAACACGGAACAACATCACTAAACTCCATAAACAGAGAGTGAGGTACTCAGGTTTGATCAAAGGAACGACACTATATAACATTTTAATAGTAGCTTTTAAAGCTGAAATAATTTCACTTTGTTTGCAGTAAATCTTTTAATTTATATTTCTACAATGATAAAACGCCTTGTTTCGCCGAAAAGCAATGTAAATAAAGTAACTGTTTTTATAAAGTCATATCAGTGTTACAGCTACAAAGTTGTTACTTATGAGTTATAGCCCGACACCAGCAAATGCTTTTTGTTGGATTAGATAAGTAAAAAGGCACCATCCTTATGATCACAACAGTAAAACAACTCATAATTAATGTATTAATTCACCATTCGCTACATATATTCGTTGACGTGGCGCGACCGACACATTGAAAATGCCCAGCAATTTTAGCTTATTTTATTGTTTTAGTGTTTACCCTGACTGTTAAAAGATCCGTATAGCATGCCTCATACTGTATTTAATCCTAAATGTTAAAAACGACAAAATTAAAGATGACCCCATCGGTCGTGCCCCTTGTTGTATTTCAACCTGAACGTTAACAGACAAATTGAACAGGATCCTTACCAGAGTTCAATCTCCAATTCGAAATTTCTCCCCGTACCACATTTCACTCTTGATGTTAACCGACCAAATTAAACACGCTCCTTTAAGCAGTTGTTCTTTAAAAAAAACAGACCCATAGAAGACACCCCTTATCGTTGTTCTCAATTGACGTGAATAAAACTGTTTTTAATTTATATCTTATTCGTTCCGTTCTTTAGCGTCAAGTTATCAAGCACTTTCAACAGATAATTGCCCTCATATCCGCTGACTGAACAGTATTTAGATCGGGAATCTTCTTGGAAACAATCTAATGGATGGCTTCGTAGCAAGAAAACACGAGAAAGCTCTATAAACACAACACCAATTATCCATGGAAAAACAATACTTCTGGCATTGATGTAACACTTCATTTAAGATAAGTCAAGGAAAAAAAACCCTATATACATCAAAACTATTCAAGGGTGTTTATCTGCTTTTAACTGTCTGTGAACTTTCTATTTAGTTATTATGCGATACAGATATTCTAGATTATAAACGTATGTCAAGGACTTAAAATAATCCGTAGAGGATGATCAGTTGTTAAAAGAGGATGGCCCCGTTGTTAATGACATTAACAGTAAAGCCACATAGTCAACGCGGTAAATAGTGACATTGAGCGTTGACATGTTAAGTGATAATAAATCGTTAGTTTTATTATTAAGGAGCTGGTATAATGATAAACTAATAGAGCGTTGAACAAACATTTAGCAACAACTTATTCGTGGTAGAAGCATAGTCACCTGTAACCAACGAAAACAATAAAATAATGTTTAATTGTCGACAGCTGTCGGAAAATTTGCAAAAATGATAATATCGCTAACAACATCAAATCCAATTACGATTCCTTTATAGCAAATTTAGAGACCCATACAGAGCAAACAGATTCTAATCAGTACAAATAATTAACTACAGAAAGATATCTTTAACGAATAATGGGCTGAACATTGCGTGGAAACATAGGCGTATTTGAAATTGAGTACGTAAACATGTTTGTCACAAACAGCAGTTCCTTTCGTGAACGTGTGTTTCTGATAACGAAATAAGATGCAATTAGTAGTATGTTACCTCACAACGTTGTTTAAAAGAAGGCGACAGAAAAATATTTCTAAAGTATTTGAAGACAACTTCCGGTGAAATCGTGATCACTCAACACAATAACAGTAAATTGTTCGTACAAATCATTAGAAAAAAGTAAATCAGTAACGTTTCATTTGTAATAAAATAGTAATAAAGATGTCATTCGCCTTAATGTCTTGTCGTGATCAGGCGTGGAAGGTTTATTCGTAAAGTATGGCAATCATGATATCTCTGTGTTTTTCTAGTTTTTAGTTTGGCACGAGTTTTCATAGAATTGTTTATATTGCTGTCTGTTTTATTTACACAGTAAATTACCAGCACCATTAATTGATGTTCACACATTCTATAACAAGCTTCTTACAAAAGGTTATGAATACCAGACTGAATGCGAGATATGTATTGTGGGTGATTTGAATGACTGCTGTGGTTAAATCACGGATTGTTTAGAAGGAGTATAAAAAGTGCCCCAAAGGGATATCAAAGATAATACCTGCAATCGCTGAAGTGCAATGCTTTTAGAGTTCTGAATTGATGTACACTTTGCTATGTTAAATGAGGTTATTTTACGTGCATTCGGCCACAGGGATGTTCTGTTGTAGATTTCTGTCTTGCGAGCCATGAAACACTACACTGTTTAGTAATTTTGCACATATAATTGGAAACACAAAGTCCGATTGGGGTGGGAGGTTCAAACTCAATAATTAAGCCAGGTATGACTGGCCAACGCCAACCCCTGAATTATAGGGTAACATGCTAATAACTATTTTCTCAATGAAATACTTTCCAAATAGTTAAATGCTAATTGTAAAATTACAGATAAATAAGTTGGCTTCCGTAAAAAGTGAAGCCCGCTTAGTACTTTTATGCGTCTAAGATTGATTACAAAAAAACAACCTCTGAATTATAGGGTAACATGCCCTAAACATTTTATAATGCTTTAAAGCTTTTTTTATTATTGAAATACTGTCTAAACATTTTAATGCTAGTTGTAAAATTAAAGATAACCAAATTTTCTTCAGTAAAAAGAAAAATGAAGCCTGCCTACTTCTTTTCTAGAGTCCCAGATTGATTCGAGAATGCAAACAACTTTTGTAGTATGTATATTCTTTTTATAGGCGTATGTCTATGTTAATATATATTTATAATTTGACTAGCTGTAAACCCTTGGTATAATTGGCGAAAATGTATCATGCAATACAGGCAGTTTGTAAATATGATACTCGTTGCGTCTGTGTTTATTGCATTATTGCATTAACCAAAATGTCAAAATGGTTAACATTAAACTTGGTTAAAGGCAATGATGTATGTGATCACCAATTGGGTTCAATTACTTTGTAAATGAGTTTTCTTTAAAAATAACTGCCTAAAACTTAGGAGTAGGCGTTCATTCTTTCTTTCTGCCATTCGTGAATGGAATTTTCTTCAACAAACTGTTACCTCACAGCCGTTCTTTGCAGGTTTCAAATGAGCTTTAAAACCTGTTCAATGTCTTAAATCTCACTTTTTTTCATTTCTAGTCTGGGAAAAACTCAAATCTTTCACGTCGGCTTCGTCTTTCCTGTTGCTCACTTAAACACGACCGACTCAGTCGTGTTCTTAATAACTTACCTTAGTGTTCGTGTGGCCAATCCCAAACCGTAGCCCGTGTCCTACTGTTATGTAGAAACTATGAGCAATTGCTACAAAGTTTATTTTCTATCATTTCCTAATAAGTAATGCAATATTTAATCGAATGTTAATTTGGAAGATATGGAATTCAATAATACTAAGAAAACACTCAAAACTGATCAAAATGTTCAATAGTTAACCTTCGTGTGTGTTTCATTTCCTACCTGAAATGAAATAAAATATTGAGTGTTTGACATTATACATTAATAAAACAAGTCTGCATAGTGTCAGTTAAATTATTGTTGCAGGATTTGAGACCAAACAGATTCCGTCTTATTTATTTAAAAGTATATATTTTGTTATGGCTCCGGTCGGATTTCTAAAACTGAAAAAAAGCAACAATAATATTTGTCAGAAATAATATATTATCATTGTCTAGGTTTCTTGTGGCATGAATATAATAAGTCGAATGATTTACACGGAGGTATGCTGTCATTTTAGTTTTTGATAAATATTTAATACATGTGGCACATTGTTTAAGCATGTTTTAATGTGTTTATTTGTTTTTCATTACATGCCATGACCCAATTAAGCACATTTTTACAAACAAACTTTCCGAACAATTCAGTTTGTCGAGGTCATGACTCCTTTGATGATACAAACTGTTTCCACAAAAGCTTCCACTATGAACGTGTATGTGTGTTTGTACATTTCTGATGACTGTTTATTTCGTGCGTGGTATGGTGTCATGAGAGTACTGGTTTCACAACAGACTGGGTTGTTCTTACAATATTATTGTTACATGTACCTGTAAAATATTTAACGTGCTAAAGTACTCATATAATTGATACTGATTGACCATCACAGTGAAACTGCTGTTGTCGGTTTTCCCTGTGATTTGATTTGAAATGGTCTTGGTTATATGTCTTAATGGATGTTCGATGCATTGTTGTTTCATGAGATAAAGGACGATTGAACAAAAAACACCATGTCAACCATAAATAATATTGGGATGGGTGGAAACCGTTTAAATCGCTTGTATAAAGTTTTAGTATCATCGAGTAGATCACATCTACTTATTGACCAAGGCATGTTTGCTAAGCATACTGGTTCAATCGCTTGAATTATAATTTTAGTGTCATCGAGTAAATCAAATCTACTTATTGACCCAAGCACTTTTACTTTTAAGAAAGGCCTTTCTAATCTCATTCATTTGCTTGATGTTTAAGTATGTACTTTGTTTGTTTTTGCTTAGCTTATATTGTCAAAAACGTAAAATAGCCGACGCTATATCAACCTCTTGATACTCCACAAACATTGATTGATTTAACAGACCACTATTCAACGAATAAATGCACGCGGATGAGAAATAAATGTTTACATATTGCATGTGTGTCGTAAATGATACGGTCCTCTGTTAAAGAAGCTGAAAAATATGCAGAACAAAAGTACATTGATGGAAAGACGACTGTTAACTCATCAAAGACTTATGTCACAGGGGGGGGGGGGGAAGGCCTATGGCATTTACTATAAATTACTAAGTAGTATTTATAGTAAATTCCATTTAAAGCAAGATATAAAAGTGAGTGTAAAACAGATTCGTTAGGGTTGAACAGGATTAACGTGATCGACCAGACAGGAATATCAGGAGTGGAAGGAACCAAAAAAACAAAACACTAAGGGAATGTGGAGGGAATACAACGGATGGTGTAACCATGACCTAGCATAAAATCTGACACATAAAAAGGAGCAGAGTACAATGAAACTGCTACATGTGTATAGCCAAAAAAAACAATAATTGTTAACCTATATTTTACGCATGAACATAAACACTGGATTCATAACATTGTTTTGATAAGCAACACATGCACGATTCATTTGTGTAGCCAGATTAGTGCCTAATTATGCAAAGAGGAATATTGTTTTCGTTATAAAATACTTCAAACAAGACGCTCGGGGTTAACTTAGATTAAGGTGTACCATTTATATTACAGCCTCGTTATATGTTTATCTATTAAATTACCCATAAACATTAGCGTTGTGTTCTTAACATTCTTTTGATGAAAAATTACAATGGAATATTCATCAGCGCCTAATTAAACAGCAGGAACACAATTTTGCTTGTGAAATAATAATAGCAAAGCGATTGGGGCGTAATTCAGACTATGGCGCAAAACATATATTACAGCCTCTTAATGCAAGGTTAGAGCAATGGAATGCAAACATATATTAACCTACAAAAAGTAGGTTTAACCCCTGGCATTTGATTCATGTTGCAATATACTAGTAGTAGATGCAATGGAATAAAATATGTCCAAGTTAATTAGTCGTTCCCGAAGTGGCAGCTCAATAAAAGATACAGTCTGAGATACTTTGGTTTCCCTGCTATTATTTCTTACAGATATCTTAGTTTTATTAAGATGTTTCAGTATTTTTTATACAAAATATACTGACGATATATCGAATTTTATATGAGTCGATGACTCGAGCACCAATGCCGGATGCAAATACACAATCAATGATCAAAGCCTGATGATTACTTCGAAGTCATAATTTAAAGGGACTGTACACCAGATTGGCACCAAAAAAAGTTAACAAAATGTAAAAAATAAAATCGAGTCGGAGACCGGGTTCGAACCGGAGTCGCCAAAAATATAGTCCAGTGCTGTATCCACTGTGCTACGAAGGCTTACTCTACACAGTTGGAATATTAAAGCTGTATACATAACATGGTCATATCACGTGATAACATCGACCAGCCAATCACGCATAAGGAATGAATTCTACTAGGTAGACATACCTAGTAATATTTTTAATGAAAACATACGAAAAAACTGCGAAAAATAAATTTATTGCAAACTATGTGGTACTTCAGTTAGGAAGTTCCAATGCATTGTACACATCGATACCAAGTTTATGTCAGTTTTCGACAATTTTTTCGCTGTTTTAACATACGGAGTACAGTCCCTTTAACACGTTTTCCCTAAAGCGTTTCCAAAATAAATAAAAACACAACAATTGACAGGTGATATAATTTTCGCAACTAAATGACAGAAAGAGGGAAATTAATCAGATGTGAAAATAACGATTATCATCGTTTACGCAAGGCCGATATGACCGTTTAAGGGCATTGGAGAAGATAATGGAGACAAACTAATGATGATAATTTAATTATGAGAAATGTAACTGAGAACAACTACATGTGAATTATACATTACTATAACATTCGATTATCGGACGCTCTGATTTTTTTCTTTATTGCTCGTCACTTCGCTTTTCACTTAGCGAATGAGAAAGAACTTACAAATTATCAAACACTTCAATAAAAGTTTGCTATTCATTCTCCGTGTTGTTTCATTTTCAAATTCAGTATACGAGAGTCTTTGAAAATATGAGCTTTTTCCGTTTATCAATACATAAACGGTGCAAATGTAAAGTAAACAACCAGTATGACGACCACCTCATAAATGTAGTAAATATATTGTAGGTGTAAACAATTGAAAAGTTATTATGTAATAATCAAAGTACTACTCATTAACTGATGTTATTTTGCTTTGAAATGATGGTTGACAAACTAAAAGTTAACAATTTTAAAATTTGTAGAAAAAAAGGTATAATACTTTGGGTAGCTCAACACATCGATAAGCTCGACATTTAGTTTGGGTTCCCTCAGTTTTACTGGACGTGTTTTATTAAATGCATGGCGAAATTGTCATGTGTGAAACAAATCGTCGCTTTTTCCAAAATAGTTTTGCCCTACATTTCGAAATTGTATGTATCGACATTTACTGAATGAAATAATTAAATGTCAAAAGTGTAAGCAAAACAAACGTAAATTAAATGTGAAATAAAATGAATTTTCGAGGTTTTTTGGTTTGTTTTACCACTATAAATCTTATTGCTTGTCATTTTGCAACTGATAACTTAAGTTCACGCTTCCTTGTTGATAATGGGCTTGTTTCAGATAAGGTTATGTGGGAAATTATCAGTGAATTTATTCGTGCAATTATCGGGCAGTTCGTATTACAAAGGCAGTTTAAAAATATACTAAATAGATAATACAACAACGAAAAATAAGTTTAAACGAAAGTAAATTGACGAGCACTCATTTAAAAAAATAAAACAGAACTTCCATTTCCCCAATAATATTTATATGAAAAGCTACAGAAACAAGCTAAGTAGCCACATGTTAAAACAAAACCCCCGTTAACTTGCCAAATACATAAAACACAAACACAAAACAAGAAACACGGACCAACAGTACTAAACTCTATAAACAGAGAGTGAGGTACTCAGGTTTGATCAAAGGAACAACACTATATAACATTTTCAAAGTAGTTTTTAAACCTGAAATAATTTCACTTTGTTTGCAGTAAATCTTTTAATATATATTTCTACAATAATAAAACGCCTTGTTTCGCCGAAAAGCAATGTAAATAAAGTAACTGTTTTTATAAAGTCATATCAGTGTTACAGCTACAAAGTTGTTATTTATGAGTTAAAGCCCGACACCAGCTAATGCTTATTGTTGGATTAGATAAATAAAAAAGGCACCATCCTTGTCATCACAACAGCAAAACAACTCCTAATTAATGTAATAGTTCGCCATTCGTTACATATATTCGTTGACGTGGCGCGACTGACAAATTGAAAATGCCCAGCATTTTCAGTTTATTTTTATTTTTTTAGTTTTTACCCTGATTATTAACAGATCCGTATAGCATGCCTCTTACTGTATTTTATCCTATATGTTTAAAGCGACAAAATTAAGTTAACCCCATCGGTCGTGCCCCTTGCCGTATTTCAACCTGAACGTAAACAGACAAATTGAACAGGATCGATACCATAGTTCACTCACCAACTCGAAATTTCTCCTCCCTACCACATTTTAGCCTTTATGTTAGCCGACCAAATTAAACACGCTACTGTCAGCATTTTACACTTTAAAAAACAGACCCATAGAAGACACCCCTTATCGTTGTTTTCAACAGAGGTAAACAAAACTGTTAAACTATATCTTATCCAATCCGTTCTTTAGCGTCAAGCTATCACGCACTTACAACAGATAAGTGCCCTCATATCCGCTGACTAAACACCATTTAGTTCGGGAATCTGCTAGTAAACAATTTAATGGATGGCTTCGTAGCAAGAAAACACGAGAAAGCTCTATAAACATCAATAATCAAGGAAAAAATAAATTATGACATTGATGTAACACTTCCTTTTATATAAGTCAAGAAAAAGAAACCTATATAGAGCAACGAACACAATGGTGTTTATCTGCTTTTAACTGTATCAGAACTTTTTAATTAGTAATTAAGCGATGCAGATATTCTAGATTATAAATGTATATCAAGGTCTTAAAATAATCCGTAGAGTATAATCATTTGTTAGTAGAGGATGACCCCGTTGTTAAATACACTAACATTAAAGCCACCAAGTCAACGCGTTAAATAGTGTAATTGAGCTTTGACGTGTTAAGTCTTAATACATTGTTGGTTTTATTATTATGGAGCTGGCATGATGATAAACTAATAAGGCGTTAAACAAACGTTCAGCAACAACCTTATTCGTGGTAGAGAAGCCAAGTCACCTGCCACAAGCAAACCAAAACAATGTAATAATGTTTTATTGTCGACAGCTGTCTGAAACAAGATTTGAAAAAAAAAGATAATATCGCTAACAACATCAAATCCAATTACGATTCCTTTATATCCAATCGAGAGACCCATTAGGGCGTACATATTTTCATCAGTAAAAATAATTAACTACATAAAGATATCTTTAACGAATCATGGGCTGAATATTGAGTGGAAATATAGGCTAATTTGAAATTGAGTGCGCAAACATGTTTGTCACAAAGATCAGTCTCTTTCGTGAACGTGTGTTTCTGATAACGAATTAAGAAGAATTTAGTAGTATGTAACCGCACAACGTAGTTTCCAAGAAGACGGCTAAAAAGTACTAATTTATAGAGTATTTACAGACAATTTCCTGTGAAAGCGCTGACCATTCAACACTAAAAAGTAAATTGTTCGTACAAAACACCAGGAAAAGTAAATTAGCTACTTTTTCATTTGTAATAAAGTATAAATAAAGATGTCATTCGCGTTAATGTCTTGTCGTGATCAGGCGTGGTAGGTTTATTTCTGACCGATGACATTTTTGCAGGACGTAATCTGTTAGTTGTAAAGCATGACAAAAATGATGTTTTTGTGGTGATTTTGGTTTGAGTTGGTCACAAGTTTTCATATAATTGTTTATTTTGCTGTGTGTTTTATTTATACCATAAATAATCAAAACGATTATTTGATGTTCACACATTTAAAACAAGCTTCTTATCAATGTGTACGAACACCAGACTGAATGCGAGATATGTATATTTGGTGCTTTCAATGAAAGCTGTGTGGTTCAATCACGGTTTTTTAAGAAGGAGTAAATATATTGATCCAAAGAGATATCATAGATAATACTTGCAGTCGCTCAAATGCAATGCTCTTAGATTTCTTATTTGATGTTCCCTTTACTATGTTCAATGAGTTTTATTTTGCGTGCATTCGGTCACAGTGATGTTCTGTTGTAGATTTCTGTCTGGCGAACCATGAAACACTACATCTTTTTAGAAGTTTTGAAGTTATATAGTGCGATAAAGAGTTACAATCGACAGAAATGCATGTGTTAATAGTAGTTCCTGATCACTTATTTATAACTAGGAATATATTTGTCATAATACCTATGTTAGGGAATCTGGTGTGCCAATTTTAGTACGACCCAATGCAGATAATGTTGTTTTCCAAATGATTTATTTTCTGTTGATAAATGATATGTTTTATTAAAATGTAAACTCTTTAGAAAAAATATCATAAGAAAATATGTATCAAGCCGATGCATTAAAGGGCTTGATAAACGTGGAAAGTGTTTGAAGGAATGCGGTGTTTTTTTCAGCCAGGGTAATAATAACAAAATATACATTTAACAAACGTTGGATGAGGGGATATTTAATTCAGTTACGGAATGAGTAGCAATAATACACTGATAAATGTTTTCAAAGGTTGAGATTTTAAAATAAATATCTTTATATTTGAAGTCTATAAATACGTTGACAGGCACGGCAACAGCAAGTTCTGGTGTTTGATAATATTTCAATTTTTGCAATATCATTTCTACACAAACTATTTTATGTCTGCTACCAAACTGGAAAAACAGCGTCCGATTAGGGTTGAGGAGGGGGTGTAATTCAATTTTTAAGCCAGATATGACTGGCCAACGCCAGCCTCTGAATTATAGGGTAACTAATATTGCTCCAACTTTGTTAAGTTTTGTTTGCTTTCCTTAAAGAAATACTTTTTAAATATTAATTGTAAAACTATAGATGACCGATGGCTTCCATAAAAAGTGAAGCCCGCTTAGTTCTATTTTAGAGACCAAGATTAGAAAAAAAATGTAGTATTATCTTCTTTTCGGCGTAAGCCTTTGTTAATATATATTTATAGTTTGACTAGCTGTAAACCCATGGTATTAATAGGAACGATATATCATGCATAACAGGCAGTTTATAAGATGGTTCTTGTTGCGTATACTTTATTGCATTAGCCATAATGTCAAAATGGTTAACATGAAATTTGGTTAAAGGCAATGATGTAATTGTCACCCATGGTATTCAGTTGCTTTTTAAATGAGTTAGTTTAAAAAAAAAACAGCCTAAAACTTAGGAATAGGCGTTCATTCCTTGCTTCTGTCATTCGTGAATGGAATTTTCTTCCACAAACTGTTACCTCAAAAACGTTCCTTGCAGCTTTCAAGTTAGCTTAAAATCCTGTTCAATGTTTTAAATCTAACCCCTTTTCAAACCTAGTCTGGGAACAACTCAAATCATTCACGCTCGGCTTCGTCTTTCCTGTTGCTCAATTAAACAAGACCGATTCCTTCGGGTTCCCATCGACTTACCTTTGTGTTCGTGTGGCCAGTCCGAAACCGTAGCCCATGTCCTACTGTTATGTAGAAACTATGAGCAATAGCTCTAAGTTTTATTGTTCAACATTTCCTAATAATTAATGCAATATTCGAATGGTTATTTGGAAGATATGGAATTCAATGTTACTAAGAAAATATTCATGTTCAAATGTTTACCTATGTGTGTGTGTTCCATTACCTACCTGAAATAAAAGTATTTGTCATAATTATGAGTGTTTGACATTATGCATTAATAAAACGAGTCTGTATAGTTTCAGATTAATTATTGTTGCAGGATTTGAGACCAAACAGATTCCTTTTCATCAATTTAAAAGTATATATTTTGTTATGGCTCCGGTCTGATTTCTAAAACTGACAAAACAATACGTAATCTATATTATCATTGTCTAGGTGTTTTTGTGGCATGAATAAAATAAGTTGAATGATGTACACCGAGGTATGCTACCTTTTTAGTTTTCGATAGATAGTTAATACATGTGGCACATTGCTTAAGCATGTCTTAATGTGTTTTTTTGGGGTTTTTTTTCAATACAAGCCATGATACCATTGTAAGCACATTTATTGACATGTTTACAAACAAATATTTCGAATGATTCTGATTCGTCGACGTCATGACACTTTTGATGATACAAATTGATTCCACAATGGCTTCCGCTATAAACGTGTATGTGATTTAGTACATTTCTGATGACTGTTTATTTCGTACGTGTTTTATTACGTCATGACAGTACTGATTTCATCAACTGACTGGGTTGTTCTTACAAGATTGTTGTTACTTGTACCTGTAAAATATTAAACGTGCTTCAGTTCTCATACTGTCGGCTGTCGACCGTTATCTCGATTGTACTCTCAAGTAAGCTAGCGAAGCGGACAAAATCTTCTTAACGTCATTTCATTTGGAATTTGACGTAATTTCAAATCGAATACAATTTAAAAAAAAACCAAACATTTATTTTAATTGATGGAATATATTAGAATATATATATTTTAATTTATGGCATATTTTAATTCCTTATTAATGTTAGGAAAATATAATTTTCTTTCCTCTACTTTTTCACAAGAAAAGATGCGTACCGCTTTCGGTGGTATCTTCAGGTCTTGTGAAAAAGATTTGGTGAAACTTATACTGGTAGGTGTAACGGGTTGGACGGCGGGCCAATTTCTTTATATAATATATATGTTAATGCAATAAAACAATCTAACACATGTCTACCACCAAATCGTTTTCATAACTCGTTCGGATGTCTAAAATGTAATACCTTTATGACATTTTGAAAACAAAACAATACAATGTAAAGTTAACTGTTTATTCAAGAACGAGTATTCGGATAATAAATTGTTGTAAAAGTTTTAAAACTCTGTTTTCATCAAATGTCTGTTTGTTACTGATGGAACTGCAGCAAATCTAAAAGAGAAGCGTTGTTACAGCCGACGATGGTCTACCGTTTCGGATTGCGGACGATGTTGTCGATGAGTTCCTCATAATGTTCCTCATGCTTGACAGTGGAATGTATGTCATGATTTCACTCCAGATTCACTTCTTCATGAAGACTTGTACGCTGAAAATGGCAAATTATTAGCTGATGAGCAGTTCGAGGTCTCGTAGTTCATCCGCTTTATCAGTGAAAAATACCGTACAGGCAAACATGTTGGACAGCCTTTTGATGGTATTTATCATGTTCTTCTGTTCTCAAGATAACCTGTCGTAGATGAAGATTGGAATACAGAAGTGAGTAGTCATCTCTTCTGGAACGTGCAGACTGTTCTCCCGCTGTCTGGACTTGTAGTTGCCGTCATCGAAGGTAAGTAGTTTTCCTTTTTTATTTCGGAGATACTATCTACTCGTCAGCCTGTCCATTGACATGATGTGTTTGATGTCGTGAAGTGTAACTCTAAACATGTTCATGATAGGAGCTTGTCTCGCCTTATCCTTCTTCATGATCTTGTACTTGTATCTGTCTTCTTCAGTCCACGTTCCGTACGGCTGCTTTTGCAGATAAAGGAACTGACTCTCAAACTGCCATGGTTCCTTCTTGAGGATTGTGCTCTTTGAAAGCACTACTGCATCTTCTTCTTTTTAAGACTTAAAACAGATCGTCCATCAACGTTTTCCATTGTTCGTCGTGAAACATTTGCAGCGTCTCTTTCTGCTGCAGCATCTCTTTCTCCTTTTGGAGTGATTTCGACTTTGACTGCTGGTGGACTTGCTGCTCCTTTCTTGCTGATTTGATCAACAAATTTAAGATGTTTTGCAACTGTTGCAGCAACTCCATCTGAAGATATTCGGCGTTTTCTTCTGGCAAATCGAGGATGACCTCGCATATCTTCATCATCGTTACTATACATTCTGACGTATTCATCTGTCATCATCATGTCAACGTTCATAGTTGTCAGCTTGAAGTTCAATTGTGTTATGAGCTCGTCGTTCTAAATTCTACTTTTATAGTATAGGTTTTTTATAGCATTAACAAATATATTATATAAAAAATATAGAGTCAACACTTCATTTGAAATCGCGTACGAATTTTTTTTTTTTTTTTTTTTGCTATATGAACAAATATTATATTGAAAAAAATAACGAAGCTGTTTGTATTAATGAGCATTTTTGTTTGCATCATATAACTATCTTTGAATTTAAGTATTTCATACAGTGGAGTAAAAAAATAACAGGTGTTCATTTTTTTTTATTAATAATGCTAATTGGTCGGTTTTATCAAGTTCAAATGGACCACAACTGAAATCGAAATACTCCACAAAAATTGCACACGTAGATTGAATAATGTTATTAAAAAAATCAGATAGATATGAATACAGCATTTCATAATATTTGTGTATGGTGATGGTCTCTTATTTAAAAAAGCATAGCTTTTGAACAAAGAATCTCCCAACGCCGTCATGTATTAGAAGGCGATTTTTTATTTAATGCAACCCATTTCCAAAAAATAGATCTAAATACTTGCCAAGATTTGATCGTACTCATCCATATATGCATACAAACCATAAAATTGATAAATACATAACATACCGGTTTGTTAAAGAATCCATTTATATTCGTACGAAAAGCATTTGCTTAGAGAAAGATTCATTACTTTACATATATTATTTTTTAAATGTTTACATACCGACAGTTATTCATAATTAGTTACAAAATGATTCGTGCGTAATATTTTTTTTTTAAAAAGGAGTTTAAATATTCACTATAATACTTGAAATAATTTTAAAAAGTCATAACACTTATATAAACCGCCAAGCAAATGTCTACTAATGAAAAATGATCATGGGCTTTCATAGCCTACCTCATTGATGTATTTGTGCAAGAATAAACTTGTGTTCTGTTCTGTTTTGAGATATAATTCATATATAAAGTTGGTAAGGTACTTGCCATGGACAAGTGTTCAAATATGGGTCAGCGTATCATTTATTATTTGCCATTGACATATAATTTGCCAACACCTGTGTGTCCCTGTATCTCCTTCCTCATTATACCTTCCTTTTCTTTTACCTTTATCCTTTCTTCCTTCTATCTAATTGATACATACTAAAACAACTTGTTTTTTACATAACACAGTTTACACCATACGACTATAATATTATATTTATTCGATTCACTGCAACTTGCGCACTAGCCTAGGAGCGTGAATGACATACAGAAAAGGAGACATAGTATAAACCTCAAGGCTTTCTTACCAATTATGTTTACACTTTTGTTTTGTGCATTATTTACATGTTCCTTGTTTCAATGCATTACATATTTGGTCATTGTTAAGTTTCTGTGTGTCTAAACTTCCTTTCTTATGTGGCTTATCCAATGTACTAGTATATACTCTTTAATTTTTCTAAATGAAATTAACATTGATCGGGTGTTTCTATATGTGGATTGCATCAGGATAAGTGAGAGGACTATGGCAGTAAATATGTCAAATTGTATGGAACTGGAAGATAAAAGTTCCTACGTAACATAATTATATCCATACTAAATGGCATTCGCGAACCTATCTTGTTTATGGTTATTGCAAAAGTGTTTAATGATACATGGCGTTAACGTGCTTAAATGGCTAGTAGATATTGATGCAAGCTAACTCACTGCAAACTCTATTGCAATGTGTTTTATATCGAATGCAAGTATAACCTTTCGAATTGATTTTAAGCAAAACGTGTGTCACAATTTATATAAGCTTTCTTAAAATCGTGCATAATTGTTCACGAAACAAAAGTATATTTCATTTATTGAAATATATATCACAAATTTCCTTTTTCCTAAAAATTTAATTTGTCATAAAATGGCTTTAAGTGGAATTGTTTGATAAAACGCTGAAAAGTAAGCTAATTTTGTTACATTACTTTTAATACAAATTAAATATAGTCTGGAAGAGTAATTACTCAAACGAACAACACATACTATAATTAAGGTCTCGGCTTATTTGGTACTTTATACGAAATAAATTATTTTAAATAAAACTGAGGTGTCGATTGAACAATACAGATTATAAAGAACGGCAGATGAGAAATAAATACACTATGGGCAAAATCAGAGCAAGAATTATGTGTCAGACATATGAGCAAAAAAATAGCAAATTTCCATTTATATGTCGGCAAGGTTGATCTGAACTAGAGTGGGTAAGGCATAATCATGTCTGTTACAAATGGAAAGCATTCATATTCTTAAATAAAAAAATCGCCACTGCTCATGCGATTATTGTGTTCTTTTAATATTACAAACATTTATTCCAAATGCTGTCACTATAAATAAAAACTAAAGTTTTGGTTTGACTGGGAATGCTTTTCATTGCTGAAGCGGGCTCCAAAGATATTTTATATATTTTATATAACAGTGTAAATGCCTATGAACGACAAAATTAACATAGAGCCTATTTAGAGGCAAAAGGACAATGCCTTGCATACAAAAAATGAGAGACTTATATCGGAACCAAACTGGAAAGACAGAGTACACTTGCATGCAGGTGTATGAATAAATAAATCCGGCGTATGCAAGACTAAAACATCGGCTTGGTATCAAGCTTGATCTCAAACTGAACTGGGGCATCTGATCATTTTACCTGTACTACCTGTATTTTTGGAAATGTATTTATATGGTAAGCCTTTGTTCTGGTTTTTATAATCGGCTCACTAGATTATTATCAAATTACAATACTTAACGAAATTAGAACGTTAGTTCTAGACATAACTTTGTTTTGTTTTTTTATTGAAAATCCTAATGTAATTTGAAATTTCATCCGATAAACGGCAGTTACAATAATTGCGTTCCAAAGAAACCAAAAGAATAAACCACACGCGCTAATGTAATTTCTAACGATGCGGATGTATTTCTCTCACAAATGTTTCGTTACTTATTCAAAACAAAGCACTCATAAGCACAGAACGAAGTCATGCTGTGTAAAAGTATGTTTTTTTTACGAATTTGCAGGCGATATTCAACATTATCTAATGATTTTTTTTAAGTTTTGTTAACTCAACCAATCAATTTCTATAGATGGCAGTATACCTGTTAAAATGCTAGAACACACATGTATGTTATATATTTTCAATAAAACATAAAGGTTCGATGACAATTATACATAGAAACAAGCGATTCTTTATTATATTTATTAACACATTTATAATAATTATTATTATCATAATTATAATTTTACTATAACTATTATTATTATATGATTTGTATCACATATACATTTTTTAAAATCAATTATAAACACGATTTTAACAAAAACTAACGGAAGTTCCACAGCTTTGATATAAAAAAAATATAAGTGCAAGAAACTAAGACGACGGTAACTTAAAAAGGACTATATGCAATGAATATGCAATTAAATGTTTATTATATAATTCGTTATGTTATTAGTTTTTCATTCATTCTGTAATTATTCCAGAACGCAATTGCAAAATACGTCCATTTCTTTAATTTTATGATTTATACATATATTATCCAAAAAAAGTTCGTGAACATGTTAACAAAGATTATGCAGATGTATAGCAAGACCTATCAATGCGACTGTCGAGATAATGCCCCTTGTTCGATTAGGGGAAAGAAACGAAAAGCGGCGTTCTTTATTCTTTTTTGAACAAATAGAAATTCAATGTGATATTATTTCGTTAATGGATGGTGAATATTTGCACTCTACTTATTGGTTGTCAAAAGAAGTGTAAAAACCAGACATGCTTTTATTTGAAGATTTATCATGCAATTCAAAATGAAATAGCTCAATGTCTGTTTTTCGTTTAAAACTCACACAAATTACATTTTACCATGAACTTTCTGATTCGTCTGATGCATTTGTCAGACAGTGTGTTACCTGTAAGAATCATGACTAACGCATGAACCAAAACACTGACAATGGACATTTATTATAAAGAATTATAATATAAATAAATAATAACCTGTTTTTTTTTGTTTAATAACCGTCTAAGAATTCATATATTGTACATTCATTATATGGTGAATAATATATGAATTATTCGTTGAATTCAGTGATTTATCGTATTTTAATTACGAAATGTCATAGAAAAACATATTTTCACAAGTGGCATAGCGACAATTTATTATGAATGCATGACCAAATTACACTGGTCTCTACTTTATAAATGAACATTTGGAAATGCGAAGGCGTAAGGAAAATGTGGAGTAACATGAATGTCATTCGGTTTTATAAAATATTAGATAGACGATTAAACATCGATTTATATTCGAGCAGTTGTTTCCGCCTTGTATCTTTTGCACGATAACAAATGATATAAAATACAGCTTTAAGAAATCTTTTGAAAAACAGGGTCAACATTGGTCTAAAAACAGTTAGTGATAATTAATTTTAAAGACTATCTTATTTAAAAAATATGCAACTTTTTTATTATTATGTTTGCAAAGGTTTACTGGGTCAAAAGTGAGGCATAAGGTTTTGATGAAGGAGAAGAAACTACAAATGCTTTTCAAAGTAGTTCTTCAAGACGATATTTTTACTCCTAAGTTTGCGAAGAAAATATCAAATGGATATTTTTACTTTTGTAATTTCACTGATAAAACTCCACATTACATCGAAAATTGAGCAGTTGATCCATCAATACTTATTTCTTTACCGTGTTTCTTATCTTCTATACATTTTTCTGAAAGAGGGTATGTTGACACATGAATACGAAATTTTAAATTCCGTACTTAATTGTACCTGAATCAGCATTGTGACCTATGTCCATTAAGACAAATAATGTTTTGCCCTATGATATTTTACGAATTAGTTAATTAAAAGTTGTTTATACTTTTCTTGAATGATATATTTATCCAATGCATTCGAACCTTAGACCAAGCAAGATTTTTAAACAATTTAACAGAAAGTCAGGATATGTATAGATTATACCGAAACATTGTCATCCAGTATACAACGGCAAATACAAAAGTTTCACCACATCTAGAACTTATCTTGATATCATGGCCCTGCAATGAAAGGTTACTAAGACGATCGTGTCATAGATTAATATGAGTATTTCATTTGCGAACCTTACGACAAAAAGTCTGATATCAAATACCCCCTTTTAATAAGGTAGACAAGCATAGATACTTCAATCCTTTCTGTTACAAAAGAAGCATGTCGATTCTAATTAAATGGCAGATACGTCATCATGTGAAATCAATTTAAATCAAACCAAGCGGCGAAATATAATTTATTAAACTGGTATATATAACAAATGGACAAGAACTCATCATGCTATCTTTGTGTGTCAATGAAGCGTTATGTATAAGACGAATACTTCAAAATATTGAATTATGATATGATTTTTTTTTGTTTGGGATCTTTTTCCATTCATTCTTATCTAATTTGAATGTCCAACAATTGAATTCTAGTTGACTTATTATTTTAATACTATTTTTTCACCATGCTCATTTATTATATAAAGTATATGTTCTGTTCTGTTATATATCATGTTTTCAACTGCTTATGTATAACAGTCTGTTTATAAGATCATAAAAGCAACAATGTCACAGGTAATAAAGAGATACTTAGACAATAATTGAAAAAAAAAATCTCAAAGTATCTATTGAATGCACTTTAGTTTTTTTTAATAAAGTCATTTATAAAATCGATAATTGACATTCTTTGTTCGTAGGTATGTTTTAAAGCAATCAGATCGTGATATAAGTAAGTCAATATATTTATGGGCTTTATTCTCCGGTCGCATATGAAGGATGTTTTATAAATACAATAACCTATTTGACTTTGAACAATATTTACACAGTTGTATTCTTTTTGTTGTTTATTATATTCTATTACAATATATTTGATATCATTAAACATTTTATTTATACCACAATTTTTAATAAGGCGTTTATCGTTGACCAAAAATTGGATAATTAAGAACAATGGATAAAACATGCTAATAAACTTCAACTTCATCGCAACACATACACTGTGGAATGTCTCTCAATTTCCATGTTAAGAAATTTAAGTTAGTCGCCACTAGATCGTTTAAGAATTTAATTTTGATTTGTTTAACTTTGCTGTCAACAATAGATTAATGCACTTTATATCATGATTGTCACTCAATATTTTCTTGTACACGTTGATTCCAGTAACTATGGATATAAGGTTTTTCGAAAATTTGCCGGACAAGGAGCTGATATATTTCCTTATTTAACATTCGTTAATTAGTTTGTTCCCAAACTTTATTAAGTTTTAAATTTATATTAGTATTTATCGATTCGATTGATTTCACAGTCATTTTCCATTAAATCTTAATGGCTTTTTAACTATATTTAGTTTCGCTATCCAATTAATTTTGTTTTTAAGTTTATTTATAATCCGATTTGCTTCTATAGTGCCAATATTTGAAAGAATGTCGTTTACGAATATTAAATCCGATCCAATCCAATTCTTAAACAGTATGCTTTTATCATTATGTTTTATAAATTTATTGCCCAGAGAAATGTGTTCTTTTTTCTAATATTTTTTTCTTATATTATAAAAAATATTGGGTATTTTAGGTGGATTGGAAATCAGTTGTTTAAAAATGAATCCACGTTGCAAGTATTTGATTATAAAATTTTGTAAGTGTTTATGTGATAGGTTGTAAAGATTTGATATACTCTATGTTCATGTTAAATATCAGGAATAAACGGCTAAGCAGAACTCTTGTTATTCTATTTTATATTGCATCATTTATAAATGTGAATATAAAACCTTTCATCAAATGAGATCTTTTTGAATAATACAACAGTAACTTCACAGACCAGCTCAGTAGACAGTAAATATCGAAATATTAGAGAAGTGTTCAGACCCAATGCAGTGGTATAGACTGCATTGGTTGATCATTATCTTCACTCCAGAATCTAATTTAAGGCGACTGGCAAGATAACTGGCTATGAGTCATCAGACGGCTATTTCAATACTTATGAAAAACTACAGAAACAACCTCAGTAGCAAAAATTTTAGACATTAGCCCCGTTTAATGGCACTGGGTAAACGACAAAGACATAGAACACAAAAACAAAACAAAAATCACAAACAAGAAACACGGAAGAACCGCACAAAACTCCACAAACAGCACTGTGCATACATAATTTATATAAAAAAACGAGGTATGTTTATCAAGGATTGTTAGGTACCGCATTCGAGCGGTCCTTAAGTGAGGCTTAAACCTTCGACACCAAGCTATGTAGCAGGTCGCCCTGACCGCTAGGCCACTATATACACGAAACAAGGGTATCATACTTTGAAACTAGTCTTTGCAAACAACGGCCCTACGGATAAAGTGTCCATCAACAAGTTTACGACAACACTATAGAAATATTAGGAGTTTCATTTTAATATCCCAAAAAGTAAATGGAAACTTTTACTTGCAAAAACAAATCCACTTTGCCTTAACTGACAAATCAAACTCATAATTTTGAAGTGGAAAATAGAAATGATCAGAAATATTAATTTGAAATAAGTAATTGTACGAATTTTGCGTTGACATGCCGAAGGATCATGGAAATATTATATATCGACTCTAGTCACTTATTGTCATAGGAATGTGATCTTAACCAAACAGTTCTCTGTAAAAAAACTCTTTCAAATCTTACACAAGCATGTTTTAATGTCATTAAACCATATGACATTTTAAGATACAACGCAACATGTCAAACATATTGTTCAGATATTAATATCTTTATAAATAAATGTTACCGCCTCTACAATGTCAATACCAACCTAAAATTCACCTGGGATGTAAACCCGTTTGCATACGCTCAACCACAAATTTGCCCCAACATTCTTTGATCATCCAACCGTAAACAAAACAGGCTTATCGGAGCCAGTTCTATATATTCTTATTTTTTCATAGCCCAAAATATAATGATTTTGAACCACTGTGTACTTAAATACCTTGCTTTATGTGTCAATATCTCACTTAAGAGGTTGTACGTTCGAGCCGCTCCAGGGGTATGTTATCATGGCCTCTTAATTGCCACCGGTACTGTTTTATAGCAGGCAGCGGACTTGAAAGTGATTCTATACTCGAACATATAAACATGCACATTAGCTTAACAACAGTTGTCATTAGTATGATTTGCTTTTTGAGATGCTAATTAAATACCAATCGACATGATATTGTAATTAATATAAACATCATCTATTATACAACGATTGTGAAGAAAGTTATGATAACGTATGCCTACTCACTCTTGTTGGCACGTTATTGCGGAAGAATGTGTTATTGTGTTGTGGTGGAAACCGGAGTACCCGGAGAAAACTCACTTGTCCGGCTTGGTGACCACAAACCAGATCACATCTGTCCAGGCTACGATTCGAATCCGAATCGCTTTTTTGCGTAGCGTGTGCGCTAAACACTGCGCTAACCAAACAACTGGGTGTTGACTTTTCGATCGTAACAAGCGGTTCTCGCCTACGCTCAGCAATTAATCATAAATGTCACTGAAAAATACCTTTGTGCATGCACATAATTGCAGAGATTAAGTTATTATATTAAAGCAGATTTTCAAAGATCAAATTACATTTTGATAGCTTTTGTTTAACCATTCACTTAAAAATGATTAATCTAACTAGCATGACCCATTGGCAAACGAGTTTTCATGAATGAGATCATCCATTAAAGTGTTTGCCTGTAGTTTCCCGATTGAGAACAACACTTTCACTGCTTAACATCTTGATATATCCTTTACCATAGAAAAGAATCGGGAAAGTCGATGGATTTTTGTGTCGCTCTAAACTGGCTTGTATCTGCCGTTTAATTAGGACCACCATATGTATTATTGTGCAGAAAAGGTGGAAATCTTTTTGCACGACTTCCTCATCAATAACCTATTACTGGTATCGGACTAGATATTATAAAGCCTCAGCAGCAGCAATTAAATTAGAAACGTCAGCTCATTGTTTATCGAACGATATTTCAAAAGTAATCAGTTAAAGTAATGAACCTATTAGGGCTTGAACATTAGTTTACAATCAGTTATAAAACATAAAAATCTATTTTACCAAAGTAATACATCGAGGATAAGTGTTTGATTTAGTGTAGGATAACACCTTTCTTCCCACTTTTGAGTGATTACAGTGAAACGGGTGCTAAATTGCATTTCATTGACTGCACTGTTATTGTTTTACTGTTATTGACTTTATCAGAATAAATTCAACTTTAATTTTAAGGTAGAATTCTGTAGCATCAACTGAAAAACTGTAATTAATGAATTGCTTAGACTATGCCTTAACATGTTCTCATAAAAATGCAAAATACTTGTCAACTTGCACAATTATCTCCCTTCTTGGTCTGTTGTCGATGACCAGTTCCATTGCACACAGTTTCTGTGGGTATGTTATACTTCAAATGGTATTTCCGAGCTTGCTGACTGCTTGATGGCTTGACCCGACCGCCTCCCCACGAGCAGTTTAACAACACACTCAGAAGCCTTAAAGGATGATATTTACCCTCCTTCTTCAATGAGTCATAAGGCAAAGGTAATACTTTTAAAAAGAGGTTGCAGATTTTGATTATAATGTTTAAATCAATTTCGTTTCGAAATATTCTTATATGCATTACATTAATTGAAAATATTTTTTTTTAAAGTTATCATTTTCGTCGGCACTTTGTCCTCTAAGATAGATGAGTTTAAAGGTTCGTTTGGTACAAGACAAGTTCGCAGTTTTCTCGTCGGAATTATAAAAATGCATGACAGACAGATCCAAAAATGTGCATTTCACACGAACGGAACACACATCTCAGAGGAAATAAATTGAAACAATATCATACAGAAAATATAGAAAATGATGTATAACAGTGTTGCCCATAAACAGTCTCAATACCCAAAGCAGCGGTTTCAATAAGCAAATCAAGAATGCTTTTGTATAACACATTACAGTGTTGTCATTCAAAATTTTTAAACAAATCAAGACTGTTTTTGTAGTTTGAAAGTTGATTATGCTTACTGAGAATTTATTCATCAGAATATATGATCGCAAATTTGGAATCCGTGTTCAAACCTCCAATACATTTACATTTTACTGACCGTTCCAATGCGGTACCGAAAATTCCTAGATAAGCATACGCAGTTTTTGTATATAATATATACGTGTACTGTGTTGTTTTGAGTTTTGTGCTGTTGTTCCATGTTTCTTGTTTGTGATGTTTTGTTTGTTGTTTTATATGTCTTTAGCGTTTACTCTGTGATATTAAGCGGGGTTTATGTTTAAACTTTTGACTACTGAGCTTGTTGCATTATTTTTGCATATACATATTCATATGAGAATATTTTTATTCAATTACATTGTTGACTTGCCAGACATTTTTATGACACGAAAATGTATATGTATTACAAACCATCAAATGATACATTACCGACACACTGATATATCGTGGCTTTGTATCAATTAAGCAAATCAAACAGTTTGTGAGAATGAAATCATTAGTCATCGTCAGAAAATTCATCAGAGCTTGTGGTTTATTTGTTCGATTTCTTTGGTAGGTAGCATAATTTGCCGAGTATTATTCATTTTCAGAGAAGAAAGTGTAATTTGACTATGGTTAAGTGTTGAATCGTTTATTTTATTCTTTTGCGCATCAAACAGGAGACACAATAATCTAACGCGACTAATGATAAGAAGACATTAAGATCGGAACAAACCATATCAATATAACATGTTTTTAACACGCTGCTGAAAACCTCAACTACGATTCCTCAACCTATCGTACGGGCATTAGAAAAAGATGGATCACAAAATAAATTCCACACGAAAATAAAACGTGGTTTAATAGTTCGTGTCTCGGAATTCAGTCTAACAGTTTTGCAAATATTCGGGATTTCGGTCATTTCTTAAACGTCATCAGTCAGTTTTTATTCGAGAGGATTGTGTGGGTTGTACTTAACATGTCATGCCTGAGTGTGTATTTCAACAGTCTCGCAGTGATTTTAAAATAAATATTAGAAATTAGTTACATTCATGACAACTGCCTGTCCCCGTTGCTAATAACAGAGTCCCATCACACTTATTTGTGGGCAGTATTCCTTTCAAAGGTAAACTTTCAAAGAAAAAAAAATAGGAAAATGAACTGGCAATAATTTGACTTTAAATTTGAGCTTATTCCATCCTTTCCTAGTTGAATGTACGTACGTGCAATTTGAATGTTGCGTACTAAGCCATTTATTTAGGACGCTTCGAGGCAATCGTACTGAGGTTGTTTAGATGTTTCGTACTCATTGAGAAATTAATTAAAACAATCCAAAGCTTCTTGGATATTAAGCGTTTACTTTAAGCCTTTTATATATCAAGGGCTTAATGAAAAAAGTATTATCCGCCAATTCACTGTACTAGCTTTATTCAAATAAATGGATTCAAGGAAACAGGCTGCGGTGTCGTTTGAAATAATATCATATACATTTTTTACGAACGACTTTTTCATGAACGGATGCTAAAAGATCTTGCGGCAGTTCTGCACAGGTGTAATCTGGTATAATCTGGTATTCGACAGGGATATAGAGGCTCTGTCTCAGAATTGCAATAGCTTTTACTGCAGTAAACCATCAGAAGCAAATACGATAACGTGCAGAATGACGATTGTTAAGTTGTATGGTACACATTACTTACATGACTAAAACGTTAAACATATCTCATGTCAGTTTGTAGATTTACGAAGATGTATTCCTGAAACTATTTTTTTTTCTGTCACATTAAATAACAAAATCTTCCAAGAGCTCAACAAGTAGAAGAACGTAAGGTTTGCAGTTTCTTGTTCAACTGAAATATTCATGACTTCAAAGAATTCAAGATAACAAGGTTTGCAATTTTACGGAAATCCTTTCCTTAGACTTTGAGTGATCAGTTGCATTTTTAGCAGCAAAGCATGAATGATTCGTATAAATGAAATCCTCTCACTTTTTCGTGTCTCCCTGTCTGTTACAGCGCGTAATTAAATTGAAAAGTAATGTTGTTTTATGTAACTTAGGACGAACTTGCTCGATTTTTGACTGGAAATATTTTCTACCTTTCACAAAAGTGCGATCAGGTTAGTATAATTGCTAACATGTTTTTATAGAAATATAATAGCAAAAATATTTAAAAACTATCCTTATGTCTGATATCGGATGGCATAATGTGATATGAAGCTATGAACTCTATTGAAATTCTGCTCCTGTTCAAAATATTAACGTTGTTTTTTTCATACTTTATTGGATAAGAAAATACAATGTTTATTTAGGGAATGAATTGCGGGGTTGATGTCATTATCGGGGTATGAACGCAATTGGGTTGGTCAATGTGTGTGGAGTCCTCAATTCATTCCTTATATTTACACCAACAGTTCATTATTTCGTCCAAGAATTGTTAAAAAAAATCTTAATTTCATTTACAAAAACCTTTAAATAATCCGCTCTTACCCATTCTGTAAACAGAACGACCCGACTATAACCGGAAACATTTTTTTCAAATGACGTCACAATAACGCGGGAAAAGATCAACCACTTGAAATCACTTTAAAACGTAAAATTTAAACACTTCTGGTACCATTATATTTCAAATATAATAAACTAACACTTTTAAAATTTGTGATCTATATTTTACGGGACCTGCAGACACAATACAAACAATAACAAGATCGATAACTTTCAAGTATATTGTTATGCAATGAATTACGATCCGAACATATCCGAAGATGTTGCGTTCATCGATTGATGAACGCAATTGCCGAAAGCAGTTCATTTAAGGAATGGAAGTTGAGGTGTAAATATAGCAAAAACAATACATACCATCAAATGGATAAGGCATTGAATAAACAAGGGCATATGATCGATAACTGCTATGAAAGGTCTATGCAATATTTAAGGACAAAAACGGTTTGTGAGATTCGAATTGGATTTGCTTTATCTATTACAATGTGATTTGAAATACAATAAATTATTGTCTTTGAAGTTGAACTCATTAAGTTGTCAAATTAGTTTATTGATGGCAAAATAGAAAATATGGTAAGCATTGTGTTGGACATACACAAGAAGATTATATTCTGATTCAATTTAATTAAAAATACTTGATTTACAGTGTTTTTGGTAGTATTTATGTATACCTTCAATTGTCCATAGCCGATTGATGCGATAATGATCGATTTTTTTGCATACTTAAAGTGTTTCGCGTCGATTGTTCAGAACGTTATTACAATTCATAAAAATTATGTTAACGTCATCGTCAGTAATTGTTAACTGTCAAATCCGTATCGCTCTAAAATACTCAAAGACAAATTTGTAATCTGTTGTTTATCAAAGAAATTTTAATAGGGCAAACATTTCTCTAGGATGTAGAAAACCAACAATTTCGAAAAGGAGATAATAAAATGTCAGGTCTTGAAAATACCATATGCCAGACTGTCACTTTCTGACAGTTTCAAAACATCATTTTATCTTAAATAATGTCAAACCAAATACATCAAAGTTAATTTGATTTTCTTCGGCAAACAAGAAGCAAACCATCATCATTGTTTTTCATAAATTGCAACAATCAATTGTATACAACTTTGCTAACTAATCCACTGGTTATATTAAGACCAAACATGACTTTCTCGGTAATGCATCTAAAACACTTATTTTGTCATGATTTCCCTGCTTGATATCGTTATTTAAGTTTCAGTGGGGTGCAAAACCACGCCGGTAAAATGATAAAAAATATAGTAAACCGGAGCTTTATCCACTAGGCCCGATTCTTTATTCAACAATGATATATATTTTGACCTTTTAGCAATACATTGGTAAAACACATTTTAATGTCAGTCAACCAATCACGCCACAACTTATCGCTGAAACCCCTTAATTACGTTATGAAAATTGTTGTCTTCAAAGACGATGTTTGAGTAAATATCGACATTTGCTGAAGGGTCCCGGCTGTCAGTTTCTGAGTTTTAACACTCATTGTGACTTGCAACACTTTGTCGTAATAAAAAAGAGCATTTTACAACTCTTAAAAAGATTTATCCATAAAAGTAATAAATGTATAATGTTAATTATTGTATTGTATAGCACTGTTTCATTTCTTGAAATAAACCTCAAACAAGTAGAAGTAAGTTTTTTATTTCTTTATCCTTCTATCGACACATAGCAGAAGCCTCTTATCAACAATCGGTAACAAACTCGATTCAGTAAACTTGATTAGAAATGTTATTGATCCCATCACTCATTGATAGAGCTATTTTGATGCAAGGGTGGAATGTTTGTCATGTTTGTAAGTTCTGTGTTTCTTGTGTGGTCGTACTTAGTGCCCCTTAATAAGGGTAATGTCTTAAAAATACTTTATAACTTGACATATAAGTTTAATTTCATTTTTTTTTTCGAGATGACATTGATTCTGTTGTGTTAATAATTAAATGAAGATGTAGGATAATGAGTATTCATAATATTCAAGCAAAACTTTCCAAACTCAGATGTAATAAAACTTTTCAAAACAATATGATAACCTCAAATCAAAATTCTTGATATAAGGACTTTTTGTTTTACGTTTGTTGAAAAGATAGCAGCATTATTAATTTATAAATTTAACTAGCAGCTAGTTCATGTCCTAAAAGACGAACATGCTTGTGGGTTATTTATGGATCATGTAAATATTTCTGTTTTACACTGTAACTACCATGCTTTCTGGACATGATGTAACCAAATGATGTGAGAATTGCGTTCGCATATCATTCAATTTTATTAGATACAGATACATTTGAAGATCTACGCTAACTAGTTGGACATGTTAACAACCTCCTATTGAAAATAACTAGTTAGACTTATGGGGAAGTAATCTTATTTGGTCAATATAAAATGCAATATCGATTATTTACCGTGACACATTTTATGGCTTTTTTGGTCACGTCGTTTGTTATGTTTTTAGGGTAGTTGGCTTGTAACTTCTAAACAAACTGTTGACTAAACTTGACTGATTCTATGTATTTGGTGTTTACCTGAGGCGTTAAAGGGATTTATGTTTAAACTTTTGGCTACTGAGCTAATTTCTGTAGTTTTTCAAAAAAATCTTGAAAAATAAGCATATGTTACGTTGGCATGACAACATACTATATGCATTTCTATAAGAAAACAAAAACGTTTATACCTTCAAGGATACATTTTAGAAATGTATATGGCTTCTCTTTGTTTTTGTTCATCTTCTCTTCATATTAGGAAACGAAATATCAGAAAAGTTCTTTGTCAGAAAGTACAATAGTATAAGTGATAACTGGAATTTTCGACAGACCATCTAATCAAGTATTGAGCAGAAACATTCACAATAAGTCTTCAAATAAAAGCGTGTCTGGTTATAATTTAAACAAAAACCCATGAAATACTGATTCTATAGTACTGCTGAGTGCGGCTTTGCAATTTTGACAACAGCGAAATATTGTCGCAAGAAAAAAAGGACAGGCTCAATAAAACACATTAAAAGGGAAACTATTGAATGGCAATATATAATATTTGGTATAGTATACCAGAAATCACAAACTACTTCGGGCCATTTGGTATTATAAGGACCGGTTCTATAATGACATATAACCCACAGCGTAGTGTAATACTTCTTAATTAAGGACCTGAAAGTCAGACCTCAAGATGTATATAGAGTGTTGATATATCATGCTAGATGTTTTCTAATCTCGTCAGCAATATAAATATGTGTTGATATTTGTTAGATCAAAATAATACTTTTTGTTAATGCTAAATTTTATTAAAATCTCGTCTGCAATATTGGTATCTATTTTAAGTGGTATTTGAAATGATATAAATACTATGTATCTATATTGTTTTGGGATGTCAGATATCAAAATTGAATTTAAAACAGATACCATATGTAAAAAAGTACTTTTATTATGAACAAACATAACAAACACTTATTATTTATTTATTTTTTTGATAGAGTTTTGAAATAATGTGTAAGTATTTTCCTTTTATAAGCCTAATCACATAAATTTAAACATTGTTTTCTGCTCCTAAGCTTAAATGGCCCTTGCTGTGCTCACCTATTGAAATGAACATCACATTCAGCCGATGAAAAACAGGAAATATTTGAAGAATGGACACATTGTAGGCTCATTCTGAAAACAGGTACGAACAGGTTTGCTATTTTGATTTCCAGTCACTCGTTACTTTTGCAGCTAATGCCATTCAAAACCATTTTTATTATATCTCAGTTTTAAGACCTTTAGACTCAAGCTAATTATATGACATATCCTTCATTGTTCCACAAAATCATAGTCTTAAACCACTTGTACGTGTAGCTCTCGGTGCAGTTGGTTTCAAGAGGTGATAAATATCTACTTTTCCTGTACAGTGTTTTACAATATTCTCCTTTTATAGGGTGATTTCTTTCAGGTCACCGAAAATATTTGTATCAGTTGGTTTCCTCTAATTAAGAAATAAAACTATCAATGATAAGCTGTTGACTATATTCTTTACATCGATACATAGCACGACCTGTTATTAACGGTACGAAGAGCACAAACGTTTCGAATTTGTATTTGCAAGTTAAATTTGGAATGAAATTTGTGATTTTACCATGACACAACGTAAACAGATGCTTTTATATTAGCCGAACACACAAACTCTAATTTCTGAAAAACAAATTAAGCTATAAACTCAAAATAGCTTTTTTGTTTTGTTGTATGTTTCCTTCATATAAATTATAGAAATGTCAGAAAAAAAAAGAATTAGACGTCATTGAAAAGTACATTAGGACTTGTGAATTATAAGTTTTCCAGAGAACATCTTAGCAATTATTGAAACTGACATTTAGCTGTTCAATTTAAATTTTAAAAGGAGTCATCCATTAAAATCCCATCTGACAATGACTTCTATTCTTTAATTAGAAATTGTAAATTTACAGTTATCTTAAAAAGCAATGCATTTATGAGAAATGATGTTGCAATCAAGAAAAAGGGTTATTATATATTTTTGATATATAACTCAGTTGTTTCTCGTAAAATGAGTCCTCCCTGGTTTAACTGAGGTGATTATTATTTCGAAGATTGCGGCGAAAGAAAAGACATATCCGTGGTTTTGCCATGTTTCTACCTGGTAGGTAAAATGAATAATATGTTTCCTCAATGATAACGCGTTCTTGTGACTTCTCATATTTTGTTTATTTTATGTCCGTAATCATTATAAAAATAATTTTGAAGGAAAACCTTCGAGGAAAATGATGTTTACGAGTGTTAAAAACCAGAAATTCAAATTATCAATGCCATTTGTTTGCTAAAAGTACATTCATAAATAGGCCATTACATGAGTGATATATATTTCAGGAGTTACACGTAAAGTGAGTCTACAACGGTTTAAGTGACGTGCTCACGAATAGTTTAAAAAAGACAATCTTATTCAGTATCAATGCATACACATGTATCAAAACATATATTTTGACTGATAGACCTTAAGCTACTAACTTAATAATGCATTGATGGAAAATAACAACTACTGATAACAAGATAGTAACCGTGTATTTTATACCTGAAAGCGCAAAAATATTAAATGATTGGTGAATGCTAAAATATTTACTTTGATCTAATAAAATCTCAAAAGGTAGAAATACTGTGTTTTATGCACATTTTTTTTAAAATAGGTATCTTTCATTAGAACCATTGTTTTCGACATTTCTTCATCCGCTTTGGAATAATAAAGTAATAGTATTAATTGTGGTAAATCTTATGTGGGAGTAAGGTAGCATCTATAAAGACGACAACAAACATATATAAATCACCATGTTTTGACTAGATGATATTTGTTCCGTAAATGGAATTAAAACTTTCCCATTTGAGCTATTCTGTCTCGTTGTTGTTATTGTTTAAAAACAGAACAATACAATTATTACATTATATTAAAAAGGTGATTGTTGATTTAAACTGAACAATGAGGTAATCATTGAAAGGTCAAAGTTGTAATACGTAGACCAATGACAGTATTACATAAAAAGAAAAGATTATGTGTTTTTAATGGCGGAATAATGCGTGTTTAACAATATATGGAAATGTCAATGTTGTTTAACGCAGACAAATGAGATTATACCATTAAATGAAAAAATCAATGTTGTTTAATGTCAGTAAATAACACTTCTGGTTGCAAAACTGATTGCGGAGATCGTTGATTGTTTTGTGAATTTACAAGTGTCATATTTATATTTGCACATTGGCAGGTTTACATCATTGAAACTCTTATTGAGTACTGATAAAATACGTTTTGGGTCTAAAAGGAGGAAACGAATAGAATCAAGCATGACCATTATATTAATAAAAGGCGGACTACAAAACAAACAATATATAACTCAGACACGTGTATTCAGACGAGACACACCAATTGTGTAATATGATTGATACAGATGGCAATAAATCTAACATTGTACAATTTTTCGTCTGTTTGGTTTTACCATTCAGGCAAACGAATATCACATTTGCGCTAGTCGGATTGCGTTTTTTCTACCAAGCATTGAGGTGTCAAGTATGAGGCGTAACGTATATCAATTACTTGAAAACATCGGAGAGCTCTTTCACATAAAGCAATAGTTAATGGGTCGGTCAAGTGGTAAGAGGAATACGGTAATTTGTTGGTAACAATTAAGGTTATTCTTTGGTAATAGGTATAGATTATCTTATCGACGTAAGATCGTTTTAATATTTACTAACAAATATGTAGATATATATACATATTTGTTAGTAAATATTAAAACGATCTTACGTCTACTCTGTTATGAGTTTTATTGGTAAGTTACGTCATGGTGTATTTAATTTTTCAAGTAAAACATTTAATTCAATCGATAAGTGACCATTGCTCAAAATTAAACTAAATGTATTGAACTGAACATGTTTAAAACCGTTATATGCACAGAACAGTTTGAACATTCAACAACTTTGATTCGAACATATCGAAAACCGTTGCCTTGTTGTTAGGGTGTCCGCCTAAGGACCGGGATGTCGAAGGTTTTGAGCATCACTAGTTTTAATATGGCCACGCCCTTTACCATTTTACAATTTCCAACAGAAAGCTCGTTTTATATTTACAAATGTCAGTTCGACCGAATTGCGATCGTTTTTATTAAATATTTACATAAGTTTATGTAATGTGAATGGCTTAGAAGGCAATAAAATCTACCGAAATATCTCACTTAAAAATGCGGATACAACTTCACGCTGGCTTTATCAAATAGTTTTGATCATTATACGATTAAACATTCATAAAAAATTGCCAGACAAGCGACGTTTAAAACATCAGCAATATATTTCGGTCGTAAAATACGTATAAAACAACCGATGCTGACAGTGTTTCAGCCGAATAATGTATATTTCATCTTCGTTATTTAAAACAATAAATTGATAAACAAAAATGTGAATATAATACATGTATCAACACATTGATAGAAGTTGCTCATAAGTTAGTGCATGCAATTATAACCATTTAAACACGCGTATTTAATACGAATTAGTACTCCTCACTATCTTTTAGAGTTTAGAATGTAGGCCAGAACCTAATTCCACTAAGCAACCTTATGTTTTAACGTAATCACCGACGTCACACAAATCACGTGATGTTGTTACAAATCACGTGACCTGATTTGACATACCTAAACAATAGTTAAATTAGTAAGACTAGCTTTGTCTTCGTATCAAAATACAGTATTAGAGCTAGTTAGCAGATCACGGGACCTGATTTTGACATACATAAAACAATAGTTAAATTAGTCAGACTAGCTTTGTCTTCGTATCAAAACACTGAATAAGAGCTAGTTAGCAGCTCATGGGTGAACATAGCCAATTATTTTTCACACAAGGTCCCGAATAGTATCAATATTTGATAGGAACAAATGTGTGTCTCTGTTTCATCTGTTAGACTATATAATAGGTATACATGCAATGTTACAATATATTCTGGAAGAAGGTTGCTCCGAAAATATATATACCATTCAAAACATTTAAAACTACAGGGAAGAGGCCAGTAGTCGAAAACAGAGACACAAAGCAAGGGTCAAAACAATTATTATCGAAAGGCACAGACGTATAAACACCGTATAAACATACACAAACACCCGTATCGCCTTTTAACGTGTTGTAATGTCAAATTCTAGTAACGGTACAAGATGTATTCTGTATTAAGGCTCAGTCATATGAAACGTAACCTAAATAATCGATGCATTTCAATGTAAACAACAACACAATTCTTTATTATAAATGTATATCGTAAAGCTGTTACATACAAAACATAAAGCTATTAAATATAACATATGTTATGCATCGCATATTGCTGAATAAATGCGGCTTAATTTCAATGTAATCATTGTTAGTGTATTCCCAATAAAAGGGATGATAAGAATACGACAGCTTGACACATTGTATTTTCTAATCATCGCATATTATGTGTTGTAATTCACAGTGGATTTTGTTAATTCCTTAAGGAATATTTTAATAACAAACCATATTTGCATAAAAATAATACGGAGAATGCAAAGCGTTTATTTACTTTTCATTTAACATTTACGTTTTTAAAATTATCCAAAAATTCAGAAATTAAAAAATATTGTTTTTTAACGAGTTGGAATCTAGACAAAGCAATGAGGTTTTCCAAGATGTTAAGCGTGTCAAATAACTCTACACGGCATAATTATCAAAGATAAAGGGATTTTTTAAGTAGACATGATCAAATTATCACAATATCCAGACTTCAAAATATATTTGCAAACATAGTACTATAACTTATATAATCAAAACCTTGGCGGTTCATATTATTTTTGAACACACACAGAGAAAATTTCTGTTCTGTTTCTGAAATAATTTAAATAAAGCTTTAATGATATATGTATAACACTTTACGCTTAAACGCATTCTTAGTTTTGACTTATTTGTCATGATATACAAAGTTTAAGGGTTTAAGGGATTTTTATTTAAGCATAACATCAATGCCATGATTCCAAACCACAGTGAGTGCCGTTGATGTATTTTTCCTTTACATCATTCGTCATGCATTAAGATGCAAAACGATCATTTAATTAGCTCGTATGCGTTATCCAATTGTATGAGACAATAACGAGATTTTTACTTCGATATCAAAAGATAGTATTAATGATGTTGCTCCGACAATATATTCAAATAATATTGACAAAAGAAACTAAATACACCCAAACGAAGCGTTTGATATAAGATTACTTTGACAGTAAATGTGTTTAGCTTCCAGTGGCCTGCCCGACCAATTGGAATTATATGTTATATCCATTAAGTTTGTACGTGTGTGCTTGAATTTATCTCACCAATTACCAATTACTTTAAAAACATTGATCAAAACTGATACCTTTTCTACAAAAATGGTTAGAATATGATTATAATCCGGATTACAGACTGTAAAGTTGTTTCGGTATGTAATATGTATTTATATTTTAATAAATACAGACTAACTGTTTTTTTAAGGTAATCAAATGCATATTTATCAGCAAAAGCCGATACATTTTGTTTTGAACCCTCTTTAAAAATACTTACACTCGATGTCCAATGTATACTGGATGGGAATTCTTCAATAATCAGAGAAACATTAACATTTGTATCTATGTCTGCTAGAACACCTCATTTTCATAAGTAGTTTCCTTACTGAAACAATTTTCCTAGTTTATGTATCAGATTTGTCTAATACTATTTGTCTTTTTCGGTTCCACTCTTCAGTATTCGAAAGAAAGCGAGTTATGTTTTCTAATTTTGCATAGAGAATAAGACTTCCTTTTAAATCAAATGCCGCTCGCTCGTATATTGTTCAGATATTACACAAACTTACCAATAATCCGTACATACGAACTGACTTTAACCGTTTGATAATAACTACTGCAAAACGAACATATATCTTGATAATGGCCTTAATGAAGATATTTGCTAGAAAACGTCTAGGTTACTACGCCCTATGAATATTTTTAGATTGAAACTTCAGGTACAAACAAAGCAGCACAAACTTGCACAGATACCAGAAAATATAAATCATTTAAATACCTTTACAAGCTTGTAAGAAGCAGTGTCTGTCTGGAATTGTTGGTAGAAAATTTTAAAGAGATTAAAACAAATCTTAACAAATAGTTTCCTTGACAGTCTATAAAATCCTCAAGTTTAAGCAATTCAAACATGTTTAAAACTTAATATATATTGCTTTAAATGCATTCTAGCAGATGGAGTACAAACTAATTGAAAATTGAATAGTTTCAACTTTATCTAATTTACAATTATAATGAAATACCTTATCGTATATTAGGCAAAACAATTCTCATTGGCATAATGCACGTAAGAGTGTGGTCCTTTGTTTTGGGTAAGGCCCGTGAAAACTTGTCGAGCTCAGTGACCACCAACCAAGTTCAGAAACGCCCAGTCCGTGAATGGAACCAGTCCAGTGTTACATATGCGAGGCTGCGTATACCCTGTAGTTAAATTAAGGAACGTTGGTTGACGATTATTTTTTATCTGTCGTTATAAAGACATCACTAATTTGATGAGTTAGCTGTTATAACAAAATTTTCACCTCACCTTTTACGATTCGGATCAACAAATGTCACATACCACACTAAGAAAATAATATTCATCCATCTTAAGCATATCATTTTCAGCGGACACATTTCATTTACAATGATAACATTAAGGCCTTCGATTATGTTCAATCAATGTATATATCGAATTTGAAATTGATATTGTTTAAACCAAATGCATATTTATTTTGGTGCGGGATATTGTGGTCTAGATAATTGCTCTTGGTCAGTCTTGAAATATAATAGTCCGACTTATTTTCTCTCTTGCAAATTATATATCATAGACCCTCCTCATCCATTCGTTATTCCACAATTGCGGGTTTTCCCATCTCTTCTTCAAACTTAAATGTCGCATGATATATATTTTCGCCAGTTTTCCAGACGACATGTCTTACGATCACTTGATTTTATCTCCTTTATTATGCAATAGAAGTGTGCTATTGTAAGGTTTATTGCAATGCATCAGATCTTATATTAAACACATTTTTGGGAAGGAAGGATTTCGGCTTCAAAATGAAAGATTGATGTTGTGATACACTGCATCTGATACGATAGGATGCGAATGTTCCTTGTTCAAACTACATATTAAAAAGAGTATTCTGCTATGTCTCAACGCCATACATAAACGCCTTTGTTGCTGTATGAAACATCGTTCATCAATTTCATTTTTAGTGTACATGATGATTCTATTTCCAAAAGTAATGTTTGTTCTTCTATTTATATATATATATTTGTCAGTCCTGTTCTCAAGTTAAGGTTAGCAAATATCTGCTGATGTTAAAGATTTAAACTGTCACTGCAATAGCAAATTAAGCACTTTAATATTTTGAAATTGGTTTGTTTGTACTTGGTAAGTTAACATTAGGGGTAGCCCTTCACAGATCAGTACAGCAATGACGTTGAAATACATATAATACCATTCCAAGAGTTAAGTTTAAACATAAGTTGTCAACTGTCTACGGCATTTTACTGAAGCATAGCATCGGCAATCAAAAATGAAATACAAGAATACTTTTATGCGATGCATCAAGAAAAACGCAATATTTTGCCACAACAAAAAACAAAACATCTCATCAAATATAAAGAGAATATGCTATTCAAATCAGAATCTGATAATTTATCATTTTCAGTTTAGATTGAATGAAGAGTTAAACTGATCCCCTTAAAGGAAATTTAGACAGCATCATTGACAACTATAATTGAACACGGCTCATGTTCAAACATAAAATGCGTCAAGAACGCATGCACGACAACTAAGTACATTGTTTTGAATCCTTAAGAATATTCCTGTTAAAACCTCATACTTATTTGTTATCAATTTCAGTTAGCATCTTCAATTTGTTTTCAGAAATGGCGGTACCTTAAATAAATTTAAGTAAGCAGCCACTTATACTGGCTATTGCATAGCTTGGGTGAACGGCTCCCGGTGGCGTTGTATATCAATAGAAAATGTTACCATCCTGATGTTCAGATTGGCAATGAAGAAAACGTAGTCTACGTAATATATCTAAATAATAACATTTTGTTGAATGAACAAAATACGTCTACACAAACAAATTGATATTAAAAATACTCCTACATGAAAATGACCAAATATTAAATTAATCGGCATCTAATAAGAGATACAATATTGCTGGATAATTTTAAGTTAAAAACTATCTTATCTATTGTTAGCCTTTATTACTATGAAATAAATTCCCAATACATGAATATTTCTCTCTTTTTTATTTAATTGCCTGAAACATTATTTTCGATGTACTCCGAAGTATGTCTTGTTCATAACGATATTGCAAGGTTATCTTTCAAAGGATATATGAAAACATGACAGTTAGCAAACTAACATATATAAATTTAATAAAAAACATCAAAATGAAGCAAATGAAATGAGCACTCAATAGTAACGTTATTATCAATTTATATTTTCATAATATTTGGTTATCGATTAATACCTTATTTGTAGCAAATTATAGCATTTATAAATATTTCAATGCCATATATTGAAAATCGCCTTTAGTGTCTGCTGTTGTAACTTCAAGAGAAAAGTAGTGAGCAATAAAAGAACATCTTGAGGAAGATTTAAAATCGGATAGGTTGTACAGTTTACTACAAATAACTCTATCCTGCGTGTGTAAGTCATCGCACAGAACTATGTAATGATATATGAGTTGCTTATTCTCGGACTTTAGGGAATGAAGTAGAAATTAGTATGTCAGCTGATGACAGTCCCTGATGTTCTGTGAGGAATTACAAGGCAGACAAATATGGGAACGTGTGGCGAAAAGTACATTAAATCCATTCACGCGTTAGTAATGGAAAAAAAAGAGTTGGGTTTGCACTTTATAATCTTTGTTTCAACCACTTTCCGAAGTTGGTGTTTATGATGCGTTATCAATATCACTCAATTTAAACATAATTTAAAATACAATTTTTAAATTTCGTTACAAACCGTAGAAGCCTCATCGCATATTTAGCAGTTCAGGACTACACTTCTCTTCCCAGATTTACGCAAATACCATCATGACTTTATCACGATTGTTCACGATAAACCATGATTTGGTAAAGAGTAAACAATCGGCGATGAGCCAGCGCGAGTCTTAAATATATTCGTCAAATCTGGCCGCCATTTCTAAAATTCCTGTGTAATATACATTAAGGCTACGCAACAGAACTTAAGGGAGTCAACTCTATTAAATGTTAACGTTAAAAGAATAAAGAAACAGATACGTTAAAGTTATGACAGAGCTTCAATATGTCACAGATAAGAATAAATTCATATGTACAAACTTTAATGCTTACGATAAACAGTTTTTGGTCAATCTTGAAATGTAGTAGTCCGACTTGACATACTCCGCAAACGTTTGATACGAAAGTATTTGGAAAAAAATACCACCTCGTTATAATTAAAGCTCTTGGGAATTATTCCCTCTCTAGCACAATTATCAATCGAATGCCATGGTCATCAATTTATTATTTTACTGCATTGCTACTATATTTTTCTCTTTTCACTTATGTTTTGCATGATATTTTTTCGTGACCTTTCCGAAGAGCTAGTTTCCGATCGTTAATGTTCCTCTCAGTGATAATAACATTACGACTTGTATTTGTGAAGTTTTTGGTAATGACTTATATATAACTCTGACTAAATAATAGTCAGAATTGCATGAAAAACGAATCCGGTAAAACAATAATAGCGATACAAACGTTTACCCATCTAACATTTAATGTGTAATTTAAGGTATAAAAGGCTTATAAACTAAATATAGCCAAGCTTTCATCCGATTACGTATGACTCAGATTTATTAGCTATGTTTGAGATTGTCAGGTGTGTCTGACATTTAACGTTACGATAATAGCAACTAAAACACCTTAATATTTTAAGAATAATATGTTTGCACCATAAGAATGAACACAATGATAGTTCTACCATGAATAGCCTAATTACGTTGATATACACCTTATACAGATGCAAGTGTTAAATGCCAATATAAATTGCCCGCTGTCTACGTCATTGAACTAAAGCATAGCATTTGCAATCAAAGATGAAATAAAAATGAAACGGATTTGGTGGGGAATCTTATATTTACATAGTTTATGTAGTATGTAGGTGTATTCAGTAAGTAAAGCCTTGTTGGCCTTGTGTTTGTATGAGCAATATTTCCATAAACAACGACATGACTCGAAATAACACTATCCAGCCCCGACATATCCCGAAGTTAAACCACGCGCTAGAATGCGAAAATTAAGGTCCAATCCCTAGAAAGTATCCATGTTTTTAGATATCATTTTTATGCAGATCTTACCTGAACCAAAATCTCGCTTAAATTCTAAAGCATATGTTTACGGCATTCATTCTTTGTTTATCTAGCATAATTCTGCTCACGTGGTATTTTAAGGATTTTTCCCATTAATGTACGCTACATCATTTATGGAATTCCATAAATTGTATTGCATTAATATTATTAATTCGTGTACATGATATATATCCAAAGAACGAAATGCTTGAGTTTGTTAAACTGGAAGTATATTATAAGTTGCTGTTTTCATAAACATATGTATTAACTCCTACACATCCTTTAAACAAAAAGGAACCAACCAATATATTCCTGTTACACATTTCGTTTTGTAAAACACAGTTCCTTCTTAATTTATCAAAGATATTCTTATTGATTTAAGTGAAAAACAATTTTAAAAATAATTTAGGTGTAAAACAAATACAATCATTATTTTTAAAATTGTTTTATAGATTTTTTTTCAATTTATAACATGTTTCATTATAATACATATTGAACTTTGGCCAAGTTGATTTAATCAAATTTGTTTACATCGAGTTCATTCTGATAACAAGAAGTTTAATAGTCATTTAAAATTATAGCAATGATTTCCGTGTGTACACGATTAGTTAGCAAGCATATGTTCATCATTTAATTGCTTGATTACTTGTCTGGGTAAAAAAGGCAAGTGTTAGTTTAATACACCTATACAAAGTTTCCAGTTATAAAGATGATATGATTAAACCCAGCCTTACGTTGGCTAATTTATTAAGTCTGGGATAAATATCGGCTAATGCATGCAATTAAGTCCGGCATTAATATCGGATTATCAACAAATAAACATGTACATTCTTTGAAGATGCGTTTTTTTCCTAATTCAATTTAAAAGAAACTTCTTTAAAAATCTACGCCATACGTTATCCCATGCTTGTATTGACACGAGCGACCTATCGAATTGTCTCTTTCCGTTTGCGAACCAATTAGGTTAACAAAGTAAGTTACCACGCCAAAGTTTCCACGGTCTTATATACAATTATTCTGAATAATGTCTTGACCAGCAACTTGACAGCGAATAATTTAAAGGATGTCCTTAATCTGGAGTAAATACCAATACGTAGACAATTCTAAATGCATCAATCATCTAATGACATCGTCTGGCACAAATTAAACACGATATTTTCTTGCAAAACGGAAAGGCATTTCCGATGAATTTAGCTTTGCTGAAAAACTCCGTCTGGCACCCCCCATGCCAAATGAGTCACGCACAGCATCGCTCAAATCCTCGGTTTCTATTATGGATTCTGAAAAAAACATTGCAAAATGTCATTAAAAGGCATTAAAAATGTTATAACACAAGACTTGAAGTTGGAAACTAATACTCGTCACAAAACACAATTTATGAGATGATCTGTTTAACACTATCATTGATATCAATATAATAGGCGTCAAAAAGTCAGTAAACAAAGTTACACACATGAGTTTTCTACATTATTCTTTACACAAATTGATAAGTGAAGGTATGTAAAAAGGATAAATAATATGTTTCCGGTCCTGATGGAAAAACAGTATATACCCGGCAAGCCCCATAAACAGCTGACGCGCGTGCCTTTTGTGAAGTTCCTAAAGTCCCGTACAGAGTTGCTAACAGAGTTCGGAAGAATCACTTGTTTGAATTTACAAATGATACGTCAACATTTAAGACAGAAAAACAAAAATGGACGCTTGCATGCACAAATAATGACTAATGCATTCATATAATAAAGAATCATTGCATGCATTCATAAAACATAATTCATCTTTAGCTAGTGAAATAATGTTGTTGCGTTTAAGTGGAATTTAATGAAAACTTAGAACTGTTTTACAACAAAATTATGAAAATAAACAAGAAAGAATTACAGTTAATGCATACAAAAAAGTAATAGTAAATAGAGAGTATGTAAAATATTCGTTGTTCAAAAATCGACATATTCAAATAAGTTGAACATTTTTACCCAGAACCTTTAAGCCCAAAAACAATTAAAGTACTATTGGCGCCAGTGAATCTGATCAATTATATTTTGTCATTAAACACAACATGACCTTCTAAAATAATAATACACTGTTTTGGATTTTACTTTTAACCTTTACTTCTAAACTTTTGAAAATACCATTCAGAACACGGACTAAAAACTTTTCTTTTTTTTTAAAACATGGGTAAAATTGAAACTTTATACTCAAATATCTTGAGCCGACCTGCTTGAAATGCAACATATTTCTTAATACATGGACTAGTTTGAGGTGTTTTTATTAAGTCAACTACCTGAACATTAACCACTTCCATAAGATTACTTAAAACAAAAACACTAATATAATATTCGAATTAGCAACTTTTTGGAAACAAAGTTTTCTTGGAGGAGTACATATTTGTTATGTTAATACAAACACTACGATATTGAAAGCAATAGTAATGTATGTTATTGTCAACTGGGATCGTTGGCTAAGTTTTAACGACTTTCAACATTAATTTTTGTTAATGCAATTATTTATTACTAGATGTTGAATTTAGCCGATAGCTTATCCAATCAGGCTTAAGTGTGTTTCCAGCGCAGAAACCAGTAGTGGTGTCCATTTCAATAAGTGATGAGAAGGAAATTTTAGTGGGGATTATACACACAACCTCTTGAGTTAGAGAGGAATCCTAAACCACTACACCACTCTACGTGAATTCGATTAACCCTTGAGCCCGGGCATGGAAGCGTGAGCAGCGTTTAACATTCGATATCTGTCAATGAACAATTGACATCAAACCGAAACTGTTAGTTCCATATATTTGCAGTAGTTTATGATTTAGATGGACTAGCACTTATAAGGGCATACGTCCAGAATGCAGTTTTCCATGCAGGAAATAAAATTACAATCCTGATTTTAAAGTCGTGAAACGAGATTTGGAAAAAAAACCATTGTGCCGAGCATGACCATCTGATAACACTACATTATTGTAAATACTATCAGTCACAATTCTGTAATGATCGATCAATTAAAACAACAGTTACAAGCATTTTATGAAACACCATTCTTTTAATTGGAAACATAAGTCTATCAATTGATTGTTGATATATAGGCCACTGTATTTACTTTGTATGTATACTCATATTTTCAGTATATTTAACGACAATTAATTTGGATTAAAATTTTGACAACAGAAACAATTTGTTAGAAGAAATGTGTACATCAGCATTTTAGAGATGTAAAGATTTGATGCCTATCATCGGTGATGATAACAAAATTGTTGTTACTCTGAAAAAACTTAAAAAAAACGTTAACATTTGACAACTCTTTAAAGTCTAAATTTCCTATGCGACCAGATAAGAGCTGTCGAACTCCAAATACGCCGTTCCCACACGGACAATATTTAAATAGAATCAGTAGGTTCATAAACAAAATATTACATACGGTGATTCAAAATACAATTGCTTATTCATACTTTTGCCTTTCTACTTCTCAAAAACAAGCATTAACAAAAACAACAATATTAAAGCCTTCCAGATGGGTATTTGGCTACGGTAATGTCTAGTCAAAAATCAAGTACGATCTTCGTAAGTCACAGGAAAAAAACAAAAAAACCCATTTATATTCTATTCAATTTCGCACTGCAATCGACAGGCAGATATAAGATAACAAGAATATTACTTTTGCATAAACTATTCAATCTTTGCTGCTTTAAATGCAAATGATCACTCAAAGTCGGCAATAAGGATTTTCGTAAAATTGAATAACTTGTTATCTTCCGTTCTTTGAGGTCATGATTATTTTCGTTCACCGACAAAAATGAAAATCTTGAGTTCTTAGAAGTCCTTGTTTTTATAACTTGACCAATAAAATTTGCCATTGGAGGTTTTACGTTTTAGCTTTTTATTACTGTACTTGTTTCTATTATGTTTCATATCCACATTTAATCTGGAATGTGTCATCGTAGAACTGCAGGGTACCCATTATTATAGCTCTCAAGTGTGTAAGCATACAATCGTCATGTAAAAAGTTTTTACATTTAGTATTTTAATGAAAAACTACATAAACGACTCCAGTAGTTGAAAGCTTAATCATACACTGTGAATTGACACAGGGCCAAAGCCAGGAACAGTAAACAAAAACACAGACATGAACAAAACACATAGGGGTATTTATCAAGGAGTGTTAGGGTGCCACCTTTGAATGGCCAGCAGAATGTTATTTGACGGGGGTTTAAAACTTATTTCCGTAAACAACCTTACACTGACCCCAACACTTTGAACACACACTACACGGTCACTATTGAAACTAGCACAATTAAAACAGTGCCGTTTTTTTCCTCTAGAATATCCGGTTCGCAACACCGAAGCTTCCTCTTTAGCAATAAAGAAACTATCCTTAAAGAAATCATTGAATTGAGTACACCCTGTTCAGTAATGAAGCGAAAAAGGGTTAATTGACCAAACTCTTGATTTAATGACATCAATTTATTCAAAGTAATCTTCCTAATATAAACGAAACAAACCTTAACAATTTATAAGAAATGTCCAATACTTGGTACGATTGGTTTTAAACGTCCACAATATATGGTTCAGTACAATGCACATACTATTCGAGTAGGCGAACAGTCTACCTGTAATCGTTTGTTCAAGCTTATTATCAAAGTCAATTTATTGCCAATTCATTTTTTGATGTGTCATGTAAAGGTTGCATTAGTGAACAATACTGCTCACGAAATTGAATTTATTTGTGTGATGAAACTCATTTATCATTAAAATAAAACAACTGTTAACCTATTTTTCAAATTTGCTGCAATAATATGCTGTTATTAATAAGGCTATTTTATTTGGCCGTTTGACATGTTTCCTTCGTAGTGACATGGCACTAAATTATGAATTCAGCCTATTGCACTGTACAGTCTGAAGAAGCATACCTTTTCATAATTATTTCGTAAATCGTTTGCAAAAAGTTCAAAATTATTTTCACCTCTCGTCGTCTTTTTTGTCGGTTTCCTACATAATAATTGTCATAAAATGCACAAACAAGTTAAATACAACTGTAATATCAAAGCGTACATAGTGTTTGAAGTATATTTTAATAGTTTAGTTATTCCAAATATGTTTTGAATAAGGCATACAATTTTTTTTAAAGTCGGTAAAACGAATAAGAAAATGGCTGCCTTTTTAAATAGTTTACAGCATGCTCATATTAGGGCGAGTTAAGTAGCCAATCACAACGGCAGACACTCGTATTAGCCGACTTTGGTCGGTATTTGGGCGTGTTTTGGCAAGCATTGTTGTCAATTGCCAAGTATAAGTTCTACTATTGTCCTTGTATGCGTCAATTCTAAATAGTTGAATTCTTATGTTGGATATTTTTAATAATATATGGTATGTTTAGTGCAGTATCTCACTACCGTCTCAAATAAAAAACTAATCTGTTAGGTGCTGCGTTGGAAGGTGGTCAAAATTTGGAAAAATGTAGAACTGTATTGTGAAACATGCATCCATAATTTAAATCAATATCTGAATATAACAACTATGGGTATTGCCGTATTTTAGAAACATAACAGTGATACATGCCCCCAAAAAACTTTTCATAGCTGTTATTGAGGATATTTATCCCATTCAAGATTGTATTAAACAAATGAGCAAAGATGCCTAGCATATTATTTGGATTAAGTTGACATTACTTCACTGCAATCATCTGTCTATGGTTGTTGTTTTGAGAGAACTTGTTTGTAAAAATATTTCATTCATTAAATAAGTCAATTTAAGACGGACAAGGCGGGTCCAATTTTGACCCAAGGAAAATGATTCGAACAATCTTGGTAGAGGACCTCTAGAAAATGCTAAATACCAATTATCTTACCTCCAGGCCTTCTTTGTCTTTTGTTATTGTTGAAAAATACATTTTTAGTGAGTTTTATAAGTCTATGTAAAAATGTGACCTCCAGTGCCAGGTCAATTTAGACGACAGGGTGATCATTTACGGCGTTTCCGTAGACGATCACTTGACAATGCAACGTGCCAAATATCTAAGCTCTTGGCCTTGTTGTATTAAATAATGAATAAAAACCCTTCAGTTGCCAGTCATAAAAACAAAACGAATACTATTAATTTTAGCGTCAATGAATATATCTTGTGTTCACATATTTCAATAATTAACAAGAATCAAATCCAATTAAGATTCATAATCACATCAAAAGACCCCTTTAAGCATTCTGCATTTAGTCATAGAAACTAATTGAAATCATAAACATAAATATAACAATCCGGCGATATAATTTGGAATCGTGAAAGTGGAAATATGGGATAATTGTAAACTTAAAGTCAAACCAAAAAGTTTTTACAATAAATTATCACGTCCTCAAGGATTTGCAGAAATATTCCATACACCGACATTGTTCTTTTTTGAGTCCCCATGAGTTGTTCTGTCCAGACATATTAGATTTGCAAACGGATAAATGTAATTGATAGTTTGACCTTAAAATGAAGTAAGCAATACAGAAATTGAATAACGGCCTCACGAGGTTTAAACCACTCATGTTCGTGTAACTTGTAAAACCTTCAATGAAAACTACGCATGTTTTGTATACATGTTTCAGTAGAAATTCTTTACAGAAAAGTATTCAAAGTTTAAAAGAAATATATAATTTGTGCATCCTATATTGAATGCTTCGTTTTCTTTTTTCTCCATCTAAAATGTGTTTAAAATTCCGTTTCGTTTTCAATTCAATTGTTTGCGCTTTAAGTTATCGCTTTTTTGCATATATGCATATACACTTTATTGATATGCTGTGCGCATGCTCGTATGTCAGTACATGGCTGAATTGGAATAAATGATTTAAATGGCTTACATTCATTCCATTATATAAAGAAACACACATTTCATTAGATATAGAAGCATAGTCAATTTATGCATTAACGTAAATGCCCCTGTTTGATTGCAGTAATAACAACAACAACAGCAAACAGTTTATTTGCCAGAAGGCCACCAACCCATGCAAACATCACAGAATACATACATGAAAACTACTTGTGCAAAGTAGTGAGCATGGATAGAAAAATAGTATCTGTCAAAACATAGAAAAAAGTACATTGTGATACAATGACATTGATAACTTACAATACGATATACTAACAGTCAAAACTTTTAACGAGTATGTAATGTTTATTCCTTGAAAAGTGAATTTCTCTTTTCAAAAGCTGAGTATAAATAGAGTGCAGTTTTTACACAAGATTTTCAATATTACAAGGCATAAATATATTAGACTTAATTATATTTGGGTTCTCATGATATTTTCTATCTATGTATTCTTGTCAAATAGTATCATATAAAGGACACACCAAAAGAAAATGATATTCTGGCTCTACAACATCTTTACAATGAAGACAAAACCTTAACTATCTTTCAATATTCGTATAACGGCCACGTTCAATTGCTAGCGTATGAGTTGAAGCTCGAAAGCGAGCATATACGTTCCGAAATTTCCTAACATAAAGAAAATGTTCTTACGCTTCAGTCTCAAAATTGGTTTTAAAGCCGATATAAGCTTGCAATATGGCACTATTTATACAACTGCTACGCCATGACTGAACATATTGATCTTTAAGGCGTTGTAAGTATGTTGGCATAAAGCATGTTTTATTGGTAATACAATCTATATTGTATATGTTTTACGCTAACGGAATCGTTAGTCGTTAATGCTTAGCTTGGATCTGATCCTATCAAAATTGGACACGACCGCTAGTCTGTGTATATATGATAACCCATTCGAATATGATATTACATGTCATTTGAAATGATGTCCCTTTTAACATCAAATATAGGATTTATCGCCGACGTATGCAAACCAATTCTGGTTTAAAGGAGACTTACCAGCATTATAAATATGTTGTGATATTATGTGAAGCTATGTTACTAGCAATATAATACAGACAATAAAGTTTGTTTTAAGAAATAAGGCTAATCTAAGTTTTTGTATGACATATTTAAATAAAAAACTAAATGAGCGGGCAAGCACAATAACAAAAACATTTTTTTTTTCTTAGACAAAATTCGAGCCGGCGGAACCGAAACCATTGTTTTAAAATGATTTAGAAAACAAGTGTTTATTTTTTTATTAATTTTGGGAAAACATTTAAGTAAGTTGCATGTTGTTGCTTTTTTACAGAATGCAAATATTAAACATGTTCATTAATTAAAGTGTATGTGTAATTTACCATAACGGATTTAATTTTCTTTCTATTTGTGCGATTGCAAACGTTTACTAAAAGTAATACTATTTTTTGTAATTTTGAAAAATCGATGCGGTATTCCGACGATGACCAAGACAACGGTTTGCTGTCGCGTAAGAAAATAAACAGGGCCCCGCTTTGCATAAAAAATCCGGTAAATATATGTTAACAACAATACAATATGGTTATTAGTACCGCGTTATGATCTGGGAGGTTGTATTCGACTCAGTGGAATTTTGCAGATTCGGATTTTACAAGGCGCAAGCCGGATCAAAACACAGTACTAATTACCCATTATAATATATATTTCTGGAACACTTAAAAGAAAGAAGTTTTCATAATAAATGTCATTTTATCGACGCACTATTTTGTTTGATGACGTCATTTTAACATCTCGCAACGGTACTTGTTATGACGTGACGTCACAAGAGTGGAATACGGCCGTATTGCACTGGAGTTGAATACGGACTACCGTATTTTGCGTATGTATTGCGTTTGGATTGATGATGGGTATATAATAAGATCGTTTACACATCTTGCACTAAATGTATTTTTAAGAATAACGGATTTGTGTTACGGTATGAACTAACGACGATGAAATAATCTGAATCCGACGACATCAGACATACCAATTATAAAGAGAAATTCACTAGGCCGATAATTGAACATAATACCTAAATACCTTTGTTACTATGTAAAACATCGTTCACAAACTAGTTTCGCTCTCCGTGTATATTTCATACGATGTTTTCATTTCCAATTAGAGTCTTTGTTCTTATATAGAAACGTTCTAGTCATAAATGAAATATTTTCAGTTACTATCTGACTTTAACGACCACTGTGACGATACGACGTCAGCAAATTAAGCACCTAAATATTTAAACATTGATTTCTTTGCACATAACCGGTAACATTTAGGGGAGTCATTTCGTATTAAGCAGCAATGATGTTGATATACATCTGATACCGGTCAAAAAGTTATTATAAATATTATTGTAATGATGCATAGTTTTGTCAAGCGAACAAAGAATACAAGCAGAAATGCTTTGTCACACAAGATCCTGTTAGATATACAGAAAGATACTATTTTAGTCTATTGTGAACAGGTATGGAACGCATGAACAATCAGATCAATATGTTCCCCTCAATCTGTTCCCCTCAATATTATCAATCAATATCAATGAAAACTCATTCCAAACAACTTATTTCAGAACAGCAAAACGTACGAAAACGCCAAAAGGCCATCATTGGAATTGCATTTAAGAATTGCGAGTATTCCCTATGATACCATTTTCTGTTTTTGCAATAGCTTCTGTTTGTTTTCAGAAATGGCGGTGCTTTAAATCAATTTATCTTAGCAGGTAAAACATGGCGTGGGTGAAGGCAACCGGCGTAATGAGTTAATATCAAAAGCATAAGTGACCGTCCTGTTGTAACGACTTACAATAAAAGATAATTATGACTGCAATACTGCTGTAGGTTTTAAAAACCTCGTAGCAATTGGTAGTATCCTCTCGACAGATTTCAATTGAAAATAACTGCTAAGGCTAATACCAGATTCCATTAAGTCAGTATTGTAAGAAAGGCGAAAACGGTAAAACAGAAAAGTGGTAATTAGATACCCATCTTACATTGAATAACGATATTTTGTTAAACATGAAAAATATATACGCTTTCATACTGTTACAAATGCAATCTAGCCGTCGTCCGATTGCGTATTTCTGGGGGTAATTAGCTATATATATGTTAGAATGTCTTATACCATTTGATTGTTCACAGACTATGATTGTTATAGTGCTATTCAATTCATTAACTAAATTTTAAGGTTAGCAGCTACACTCTGGCTTGGCAGACAGCTACTGCTGCTATAAAAGCAATTCAAACACCTTATACTGTAAAAATAATATGTTTACACTTTGAACAATGAACACAACGATAGTTATATAGAGGGTACACTTTTACTTTTTAATGGTGTTTATTCATAAGCGGATTAAAGGATAGCCTCAGGTGTGTGAGACAGCCACTGTGACTATAATAGCAACTCAGACAACTTTATTTATACTAATCATATGTCTGCCCTTTAAAATAGAACACAATAGTTTTTAATTTTCCAAGAGAAGCCCACGATTACGTTTATTTACATCCAAAGCAGGTCTCAAAATTAAATGTCGATATAAATTGCCCACTGTCTACGTCATCTTACTGAAGCATAGGATTGGCAATCAAGCATAAAATATAAATGAGACAGGGTTATTAGGGAACCTTACGGTGAAATAATATTGTCATATGTAGTATGCGAGTTACCTAAGATTCTAGATGTCTACTGAAAGGTCAAGCAAGCTAGTCTTAACTTACATTATAAACATTTCAATTAATTTGAGATACGTGATGTTATGTGCCCGGCAGACATATAGTAACACGAAGATTATTCAATGTTGCTGCATAAATTGCTAAAAATCACGATAAAAGAGGATTTCCGTAAAATTGGAAACCATGTTATCTTGAGTTCTTTGAAGTCATTATTATTAAAAGTGATCGAAAAAAGGCAAATGTTGTAGTTTTTGGCTCTTTGAAGTCAAAGCCATTTAACGTGATCGTAAAAATGTGTATTAGGAATGCGTCTTTGTATAACTTTTAACAGAAATGATACCCCTGTAGTTTTCTAGTCATTCATGTACATGTAAACATGCAGTCGTCACGTAGTGTTATCGCATATATTTGTTTTTACTTTTAATACTAAATACTCGTCTCTTTTAAAACTAGCCTTATGTCGAGAAAAGGCCGCTTTATTCCTCTTGAATAAATGGTTAACTCTGAGCAATATTGTGACTGCTACTGATAATATACGTTTTGATGTTAGTGGCGGATTATAGCGGTTGTTATAAATTTGAATGACATTTAACCATTGTTTAAATTGACATCCAATTATGTTTGAAATACCAACAATGCCACAAAATGTTAAGTACAATACTGCAGACGTCCCAAATAAACAAAGTGCAATTAGACTTTCAGTAGTGACTAGATTACCGAGTGTAGACAAACACTGTAGGACTGTACTGTGAAGCATGTACTTAAAAAAAAACACGTTTACCTTCCTTTTGTTTGTGAGCATATTGTATTATTTTATGTCCAAATAAAGTTCACAGCGATAATTCGGGGAACAATCTTTAATTATAGTTAAATTATACTAATAAAAAGTACTAATTTTATTTTTCCCTTATATCCCATCGACAGATTGTTAAATTTAAAACACATATACCTCTATCAATGCCTTTACGATTGCCCAATCTTAAAGGCATTGATAGAGGTATATGTGTTTTAAATTTAACTATTCACGGTTTCATAGTCTACTTCCAGTGTAAGGTGATCTAGAATTATTAAAGTAACCGTTGTGACATTTGTTCATGATTTGCATACAACGTTTATGTATTGCATGTTCAGAAAAAAAAATGTAAATAACAAGGTTCTTAATAAATATCTTAGGAAAAGTGTTTGATGATTTTTGCAATATAAGTAAAGTAACTCATTTGTTTAAGTTCTTTCCTTTCGATTAAATAACAAAACTAAACATAATCAACGATAACTATTAACTACGTTCTTTAAATTGATACATACGATTTTCTTATCAACAAATAATTGGCAAAACATTGCCTAATTGGTAATTATCTAGCAAGTGATACGTTTAATTCTCACTTTGTATTTATAATGAATAATTATTTGAAAGCAGAGGTATAATATTTATTTTATTTTTAAGAGTAAATCTAGTTTTTCACTGTAAAATCATTTGTAAAGAAGTTCGGTACTAGGTGTATCGAAACTGGGAATAACGTCGTGAACATGTCACAAATAAAGACTTCATCATGCCGGACTTTACATCAATATTTAAACGAAAAGCAAATTTTGTTTAAAAAGAATTTTGTTGTTGTTTATATTCGCTTTCATCTTAGGATGAATTCTTCATATGAACAGAATTTAGACTATTGGATGTATATAACGACCTCCAATTTGTGTTTGCAAATCCTAGATTTCGCAAACTCAAGTACCCTTTAAATACGGTGTAATCGAATACTGACCTATAATTTATTTAGAAGGCTTCATTAAGGTATGATTTTGGTGTTTTTTGTTTGCGAAATGTTTTTGGAAGTTTGTCTAATTGACCCACCAACTTCGGGCCCCAGCGGGGTTTTTGCAGAAAAACACGGGGTTTTTCACACTCCCGCGGGATTTTTCTCCCGTTTTTCAAAAGCTGGGGAAAAATCCCGCGGGGTTTCAATAATACAAGATTCAAGTTATTTTAGCTCAAAACAACATCTTATATCAAAAGGAGCATTATGCTTCGACACCGGAAGTGAAATAACGCGAAACAAAAAAATCCGCTTTTCAGTACGGGGTTTTTCTCCTGCGGAATAAAACTCCTACATTTTAGCAAAAAAAGAAATCAATTCAAGCTTTATGTTTTTGAAATTTTATACATTACTTTAACGTAAATACTAATTTGAATGACTATTCTAGAGTCATTTCTTTCATTTGAGAAATCCATTAATTTAATGCATATTTTACGGGAGAAAAACCCAGCAAAAATCAGGAATGCTATTTAACGAAAAAAAACACAACGACAAAAGCCATTTCAATTTCCAGCGGTTGGATGTTGTGTAAGAAGTGAAGTTGTTTTACATATTTATATTGAGTCAATAATATTAAGTTAACATGTGTTTTTAATAAAACAAAATCAGATTTTAATAATTAGTTGTATGTAACCGTCGGTATCGTCGATATACAGCCGTTATAGCCATCAGTGATCTTCCAGTTCATTCATTGTCTACATGATCACTTTCATTCAAGGCTTTAAAATTTTATTTAAGAACTATAAAGTGATATATAATTTCGTTTAAATAATGGATAACTAACCCCCAACCCCACTCCCCTTCACTGCCACTTAACATTTTAAAGCTGCACTCTCACAGTTTTGCCATTTAACAGATTTTTTATTTTTTGTCTTCGAATTACCCATTATTGGTATCTTGAAACCAGTGGTTAAAGACTGCTGTCAAAATATATGATAGCAGATTTTTAAATTTCAGTCAGAAAACTTATCTTTCATCTCTATAAACCGTTACTTACGGTTTAAGAAAAATGCATGAAACATAAAAAATTAACTTATAAAGAAAAAATCTGTGACTATTTTTTTGTCAGCAGTCTTATATGAATGGTTTGAATGCACTTTCAGGTTCCATGACAAAAAATAAAGAAGTCAAAACGTTCAATGTGTGAGAGTGCAGCTTTAATAATTATCTATAATTATTTTATTGTCTTGGAAAAATACCATAAATGACTACAATTTTTTTTGCTTAACAAAAATCTACCCCCCATAGACACACACACAAGTGACACAACCCATTTAATACTAATGTAATACTTTTGTAATCTATACCCTGTGTACACAATGTTTTATACTGAATGTTAAAGGGTTGGTAAAACTGTATGGATAAGGGCGTCCAATATGGGGATTAAACCCATGATAGACAATGTAGTCACTAGCATTGTCTCCTACTCAGCCCCGGTGGCTGACCCCAGTGGCTGATTCCCACCCAGACACACATTAAAGGGACTTGGACACCAGATGATCCAAAAACAAGATATTCAATATTACCTCAAAACAAGCCTAGCCGAATCAATACCAATTATTATGAGACTGATATTACATCATTTAATGTATTTAAAAGATTTCATCACTGTCTCTGAGACAAGTAATCTTTAAAAAAATAGCACATAATGATTTTCCCGTTTATTAGTATTAGCATATCTACTTTAAGCATGTAAAGGTCACATGGTTAGTACAGATAAACACATGATTGCTATTGCTAAATTTACTTCGATTTACATGGTAGACAAAGTGAGTTAATTTCGACTTATATGATTACATAAGTAAGTAAGATTCAGTGCACTGTACACTGTTGAAACATAACAGTTTGATGATAAATTTTGACAATTTTCACTTTTTCTTGCAATGTAGAATCTTGAGTCCGGTCCCTCTATTATCAGATTCTGTGAAATAATTGCTTTCAAACAATTGGAAGAACTGCATGGTGCACTGAATACAGTAGTTTAATGAATTCCATCCACTAGCTGAATAAAGGATGAACACACATTTTAAAACCACATATCAGAAGTTTTTGGAGAGCATTATGTCAGCAAATTTAAATGCAAAACAGCGTTGGAAAATAAACAAGATTTTTTTTTTTACATGTTTTATCAATGATACATGGCGATCATCAACTTCTTATAAAAATCAGAATTAAAAAAAAAAAAAAACATTTAACTATTTATTAAAGCTGCACTCTCACAGATTGAACATTTGAAAACTATTTTTTATTTTTTGTCTTGGAGCCATAGTTTTTGAAATTCCATAGAAAACAGTTAAATAAGACTGCTGAAAAATTAGATTGTAGATCTTTATATTTCAGTTCAAAAATTGATGTCTTATGCATTTTCCTTCAACCGTTAGTAATGGTTTAGGCAATAAAACATTAATTTTCGAACATAAATATGAAAGTCCGCAATTTGATATTTTGGCAGCAATCTTTTATCACTGGTTTGCAGATATTTACGCAAAAATGTGCTCTTTCCAAGACAAAAAATATAAAAGTTGTAAAAATTGTATATCTGTGAGTGTGCAGCTTTAACTGTCCATTTAAAATTTGCCAGTACAAATTTAATTTGATATTAGTATAATACTGTTATTTATTTATAAATCAATATTAAAACAATATTCTAAGATCTAAATTGATAACTTTAAAAATGAAATAAACGAATGAAGAAACATAAGTTCAAAATATGCAAATAAGCTGCACACTCACAGATTTACGGTTTTGACAGCTGTTCTATTTTTTTTCTTAAATCAGCAAATTTCTACATTCTTTTTTGCAAATCAGACTGCTGACAAAAGATCAGATCGCAGATTTATAGATTTCTGTTCGAAAATTAATGTGTAATGGCATGATACAATATCACTTCTTGAACTTAAATAATAAAGTATGCAGTCTTATGACACTATTTTTTATGCATTTTCGCATAAATTGGCTCTTTCCAAGCCAAAAAATAAAGAAGTTGTTAACACTTCAGTCTGTGAGAGTGCAGCTTTAAGTCAATCTTAATCTTAGGGTCATACATCATTGACTAAATTCACTCTATTGGTCAGTAATCCGATTAGCTGCAATATTAACAGCCTAGTTTCAGTCTAGCAAATTAATTCAACACAAGTTGTTTAATTCTTTTGAGACTGACAAAGAATTAAAAACCCACATTCATGAAAAATATTTTCGATATATGAAAAAAACTACACAAAAAATAGATTCAAGAATAAAAGAAATATGCATCCTTAAATATATATTGCATATAAACAATTAATTATCTATTATAAAGTTTAACCTGAGTTATAATGTTTTATCTAAAATTGTTGCCAATTATATTTAATAGTTATATAATTATCATGTCTATCAAACAAACAAATAAAATGTCATTAAATATTTGAGATAAGCACAGGCTGACACAAGAACTAAATATATAAGTCACAATTGACAAGGCAAACAGTTCCTACCATGATATAAATATATTTATACACATGTATGTCAATAATTCTCGAAAATTGCTCCACCGCCCCCCTCCCTCCCCCATCGTGAATCTGATATCCTGGCCTCAGATCCCTCTTCCTCCTCTCTTTAAATTGATCCTCTTTTTGCCATTACTCTGTCCTCTCCATTGAAGTTAGCCTGCAATTTAAGACAGGAAACTTTAAATTTCACACAAAAAATGGCACTTGTTCATACCAGCACATTTGGCATATGACAAGAGCACCAGCTGCGGGTTCTGAACGCTCGTCTGATTATATCCTTTTATTGTAAATTTATTTCATATTGTACATTTGAAAGTGAATATTCCAATGTTTAAAAGTGATTGCTCTGATAGTTTGCTTGTAAGCCGTCTAAGCACATTATTTTATTAAACTTAAAAAAATTAGACAATAGTCCACAAATACTAAAATATCCCCCATCCTCCCCATTCCCTTCCAAATGAGTTTGATATATTGAAGGCATAATCCTTTCATTTTCTATGAAGAAGCTTAGTGTCCATTTCTCAAAATCAAGCAAAATTCACGTTTTTTACCCTAAAAACAGGTGAGACTCAATATTTTAGGGTATAATGTGAATAAGGGTATTAGATGTACAAGTTCCTCAAGTTTCGAAGTGACAGCTTTGATAGTTTCCATGTAACTGACCTGAATGCAAAACTTAACCCCAAAGCAAGGATAACAATCAAGTGATGACAATTGCTGCTTGTCATTTTTTTCAATAATGTATAAATTTAACAGTGTTTATTAAAGGGACTAGACACCAGATGATACAATTGCAAAAAAATAGATAACTGTCAAAAACTTACATACAATTGATATACTAGTGTATAGCTTTTAATCTTACTTTAATATCTATATAACATTGCTTAAGACACATAATTTCACAGCTTTTGCACATTTTGTCGATATGAAACTTTCTGGGGTGTGTTTACCAAATATATAATATCCCAGTAAGTTTAAAAAAAAATTAGTATATTTATCTGTATTCATAAATGGATATAATATAAACTTGGAAAACTTAATTCGCTATTTTTACACAAGGAAACCCAAATGAGATAGTTAAATGATTGCTCTGTTAATTTTAATCATGTAATATTATTTATTAATATATACCCCTCATTTATCCACACGTAATACATATCGCAAATACAGTAGTCTGTATTCCACTCTAGTGCACTACAGCCGTTTTATAAGTGTCATTGCGTGATGTTAAAATGATGTCATAAAACAAAATAATGTGTCCTTAAAGGGACTGTGTCAAAGATTTGCACCAAAAAAAGTTTTTTCTGTAACGAATCTCAGGACAATTATCTAATAGAATGTGTTACGCTTTGATGTCATAATTGTAAAAAAGTACCAAAATGTAAAAAAAAAAGATTGTGTCGGAGACCGGGTCAAACCCGCGTCGCCAAAATTGAAATCCAACTTCACGTGATAACACCTTCTAGCCAATCACGCATAAGGAATGAATTCTACCTTATACACATACCCAGTAATCTTTTTAATGGAAAATTACGAAGTAACTGCTAAACTTAAATAAATTGTAAACTATGTGGTACTTCAATTAGTACGTTTCAATGCATTGTACACATCGATGCCAAGTTTATGTCATTTTTCGACAATTTGTTTTTTTCGCTATTTCATCATCTGTGAGACAGCCCCTTTAAAATGACATTTATTATGAAAACATGCGGCTTTTAAGTGATGTAACAAGTAAATTAGTAATTTATATAAAATAAAACTGTTATCAGTATGGCGTTTTGATCCAGGAGGCTTGTGCCTTGTGAAATCCGAATCTGCAAAATTCCACTCAAGTTAAATACAACCTCCCGGATCAAAACACAGTACTATTAACCCTTTTGTATTATCAGCCTTCTAAATGACCACATCGACAGTTCTAGGCTTATTTTGAAGAAATACTGTACTCGCCAACCTGGTGTCTAGTCCCTTTAAGTTTATGGCTACATTGCACACAAATAAAGTAGGTATGTTGCATGAACATAATCTTCAATAAAAAAAGCCTATTCAAAATATATTGTTGAATACTTCAATAATGTTTCAAATCTAATGGAAATCAGCCAACTTGAGGTATAGTCATTCTTTTTTGAAACATTAACAAAATAAAAAGACAATAAAAAAGTCATATGCTCATTAAATTAAAGAATCCATGATAGCAAATTGATTGTTTAGTTTTATTCAATTACATAATTTAATCAATGACGTTCTAATGAGTAGGTCATATTTATGGAATAAGACAAATAACTATATCTTATACATGTGTATGTCAAAACTTTGCATTCATATATACATACCATTCAACTTTGTCTTTGGTGTTTGTTGCATTTGCAAGTCTAGAAGAAGATGATGATGCTGGTGTTCTTAAAGAGTGTGTTGCTGGTGTTCTTGTGGTTCGAGTATTTTTATTCGGGTAGCTGTTGTTGCTGATGTTTGTGTTTAGGATGAATTTGTTCTTGAAGCCAATGTTTTTGTAGTTGTCCCTGCAGGAAGTGTTGATGTTCTGGGGTTGAAGTTGTTGTTCTTGAAGATGGGGTTGGTGTTCATGTTCTAGTAATCAGAGTTGTTCATAAATCTGGAGTTGCTTTTGTTTGTTTTTGTCAGAAGTATTGTAGTTCTTATACGCAGGGTTGTTCTTGTAAATGAAGTTGTTGTGTCAGGGGTTGTTTCAGGATCCCACTCAAATATGTCGAAGGCCTTAAAAATAAGAGAATGTGAAGCTGTGACAAGTTTTTTTTAAATGACAAAAAAAATTAATTATATTTTTTATTATTAAATTTAAGTTAACATTTTATGCTAAAGTTTAGAATGTTACAGAATATATATATATATATATATATATATCCCTCCTTAGTTGAACCACCACTTGAAAGATTAAAACTTAAATTGTCACTATCAAGATGTGTTTTATTACCCCCAATTACCCCCTAATTCCGTCCATTTGTTAGGTTTAGAAGTGTTACTATGGAGACCTTTAAAGCCAATATTCTTATACTAGTATTTTCCTTCAAACACTTTCAACAGAACCTACCATAAATCAAGAGTTGAAGTGGGCCCCCAGGGCCCCTGCCAGCCAAGAAAGAACTTTACATTTGCAGGGCTTGTGATTATTTTGATCACTGATATGACAACATGGACATAATAAGGCCTATACAAATCTTTGTTTACACCCATCTGAATTTATTTTTTTCTTCCTATATTATTTTTTTTCGTTTTGATCAAAATGCGTTTTTTCAGAGACCTAAAATAATACCCTGATACAGGTCAATTTGCTAAAGAATTATGGTCATCCAAAAAAAAGCAATGCCTACCTATCTACCCTTTTTGGGGGGGATGTTAGTAGAAACTAAGAATATTTGTTTGGCCTAATCAAGGATTTAATTTGAAGACAGTTTTGCTGCATACTGTATATATTTTTACTTTATTACATTGCATTGTGTGGGAGTAGGATTTGATATATTGGTGCAAGGTATTTTGATTATAACAATTCCAGGAAGTTTATCAAAATGCTAATCTTTATGGAAGATGTGTCATGTTTGGTGTCATTATTTTGCTTTTATAATTCACTTTTATATTGTATCAATGTAAAAGTTTAATTTTTATTACAAGCAAATGAGGAAAATCAAAATAGTTCCTCAGTTGGTAAGATCCATCTACATTTCATGTCAGTATTTATCTTAGCTCCGCCCCTTTCACTGGACTTGACATTGCCCCTTTTACTGATTTTGACATCTGATTGGCTGCTTGAGTTAAAGTGCCTTTTAATGTTTCTTTATGAATGACAGTTTTATACAGGGAAAGCCTGGTTTATAAGATAATAAACATAATCTGCAGTTATGCACTTTAATTGATCAAAATACAAGTCGATGTTCCTTAATTATGCTTAAAATATAAATCCTTATAATATTGGAAGAAATACATGACTGTCAATTTAGAATTTAACTTCAATTTCATAGCATTTCACAGAATTGATTAAAATAATTGCTTATGGTCATGTTGATTTATTTATCTATAGGCTAATAGCAAAGAGGGAAAAAAATAAGAAATATATATAATCATATGGAAAGGAAAAATTGAGGTGAATTTTATGTGAATATCTTAAATGTATAATTCTCCATTTTGCTAAAGTGGCTAATTGTTATTTAATTCAAATGTTGTTGTTTTTTTGTACATTTCATTTTGGCATTTTGATATTATTTCAAGGATATTCTGGATATGCCGTTTTAATGTCCTTTGTTTGATTAAAAAATTAGTTTCTGTTTGTGTAAGAAAAGCCAGACAAAACTATAATTATTGTTATTATTTGCAATTGTTTAAACCTGGGAGTAAGATAACATATTATTGGTCCCAGTTTAAACACAATTTGGTTTCAAGTGTAATTTATTCAATATTTTTACCACTCAGCTGCTTTCTTTGTACGGTGCACTGAAAGCTGCACTCTCACAGATTGAACATTTTGACAACTTTTTATTGTTTGCCTTAGAACCAGCCAATTTTTGCAAAAATCCATGGAACCAGTTATATAAATAAAACTACTAACAAAAAATCCAAAAATCATATAATATGAATTTTTCTTAAAAAAACATCAATTTTTCAAACAGAAAAATGTGAAAATCTAAGATCTGATTTTGTCAGCAATCTTATATCATAAATTTATTTGCAGATATCTAGGCAGAAATTTGCTCTTTCCAAGACAAACAAAAAAAAGTTGTCAAAATGGTATATCTGTGAGAGTGCAGCTTTAATGTCATCTAACACCTAGATTTTAGAGTAATTAACAAGTCTTACTTTTTGTTTTTAATTTTAAGTTTAATTGGCTATTATAAGGGCCCTTTCCATATCTTGATTAAGATTTTTTTTATTGGAAAAGTTTAATTATGTTCTCTCCTACTATTTTCTAATTGTGGACTTTTTGTTAATAGAGAATTTTAAGGGCATTAATGGTACAAAAATACTCCTTTAGCAAAAGTTCCATCAACGGATGGGGGTAAAACTCCCCCCTTTGGTTTCAAAATTTTGTTCAGTCACACTTGGGTATATATGTAAAGGGATCAAGCCATCATAGGGCACGTGCAGACCTTCATTATCTCAACAACAACAGGATCAGAGTGGCATAAATGCAGCCACAGAGACAATTATAAACAAAAGACTTCTAAAATAGACCTGCCACATATGAAAAATTCATATAACTATACATGAAATAGACTTAAATCATCCTGGATTTGCAATTGCAGTTGTGTTATTTGTTATCGCTGATTTAAAAGGAACACTATTCTTAGAATAAAGGAATGGAAATCTTGAACAGAAGTCTCTGACTGTTGAAAAAACTACATCAGCCAACCTCAAATACTCTAAGGCTGACCAACAGTAATCTTTCAGTAGGGACTGAAAACAAGGAGGCACACTAGGGGCACTACTGTGCTATTCCCCAGTCATTCAAAGTACCCCCTGTGAACGCGTTAGCGGACTTGCGCCCAATTCTTAGCAAAATATTGTGCATGAGTGTAGACATTAGACATATATATATATAAGATATATATAATCCAAATGTGAACTTATTTGACAGCTTCAAGGAACAGAGATAACTCAGCGGATTATTTTGTTTCGCCAAGGCATGTAGGAAAATGAAACCCATTTTATCATAAATCATAAATTCTGTTTATTCCACACTTTAACAATAGTAAAATCTTCCAACTAAAAAAGATAATATCAGTGTCTGTAATTTCAGAGTACCATCCACTCATGATATATTATCATTTATCATGGTGTATTTAATTAATTAAGTCATTTTGACATCCTACTGTTTGTTTTAAAATAATATACTAAAGTAATAATTATGGGTACATGTACATTACCATGACAGTCACGCCAATGGGAATACTTATTTAGGGACTGACATTATAATTCACCAGTCAATTGTAACCAGAACCCCCCCAGGTCCGGGGAATAGCCAGGACTTTGACTTTCGGTCCAGCCGACCCCGGGTAAAATCCCCACCCTACGGGAACGAACTGATGGTTAAACCCCTGCCAAATGCCCCTGCACCCCAGAGACTCTATATATAAGGCCCAATCTTGGCTTAATTTGGCCCTATGACAAAACCACCGCAGTCACCCTGCGGGACCACTTGGAAAGTAAAAACACTGCCCTTTTCCCCAGATACCCCGGTATACCCCCGGACCTGGGTGGAGTGGGCCGGTGCCGTGGTTACAATTGACTGGTGCATAACATTGACAATATAGAATTTAGTTATAATACCCTGACATGTACTGACATTGAATCACTACATGGGGACATTTATTCAGGGTGATGGACATAACATTGACATACACTATTGTAATAGAATTTCTGACATTAACTTTGAAAAGACACACACCATGAGGACAGTTCAATACAGGACCAAACATAATGTTCATTGATATACACTAAAGTAATGGTTATTCTGACATGAACATTGCAGAGACAGCCATGGGGAGACTTATTTAGGGAAATAACATTGGCAAACAATTATATAGTAATTAGTTATCCTGACATGTACTTTACACAGAATCGCTACATGGTGACAGTTACTCTGGGACGGACATTACATTTACATACACTATACTAATAGTATTTCTGACATGAGCATTGTAAAGACACACACCTGAGACACCCTTAGGGTGACTTAATTAGGGACAGACATAACACTGATATACAATACAGTAATTAATTATCCTGATGTGTACTTTACATAGAATCCCTACATGGGGACAGTTAATCAGGGACGGACATTACATTAACACCACTATAGAAATAGTAATTCTGAAATGAACATTGCAAAGACACACACTATGGGGAAAGTTTATCAGGGCCTGTCACACTAAATTGACATACACTATATATATAGAAATAGTTATTCTGAAATTTATGAACATTGCAAAGACATACCCCATGGGGACAGTTAATAAGGGACGGACATTACATTGACATACACTATAAAAATAGTTATTCTGATATGAAAATTGTAAAGACACACACCATGGCGACATTTCAGGGATAGACATTTCATTGACATACATTATAGAAATAGTTATTCTGTCATTATCATTGTAACAACAAATGCCATGGGGACAGTTATTCAGGGACGGACATTACATTGATGTAGACACTTTTATAAGTACTAGTTATTTTGACATATTAACATTTTAAGACAAGCGCCATGAGGACAGTTATTCAGGGACGGATGTTACATTGACTAGACTTAATTGACACACACTATAGTAATAGTTATTCTTACATGAACATTGCAAAGACACACACCATGAGGAGACTTATTTATGGACAGACATCACACTTGACAATAACCATATATATGCTAATAATTATCCTGACATTTACTTTACATAGAATTGAACCATTGGGACAGTTATTCAGGGACAAACATACATTGACTAAATGACATCATACTATATAGTAATAGTAATTCTGACATGTACATTGTAATGACACACCCAATGGTGACAGTTATTCAGGGACGGACATAACATTGACACACACTCCAGAAATTGGTATTCTCAAATGTACCTACAAAGAATCTCACCATGGGGACAGTTATTCAGGGACAAGCATTACAATTACATACAATATAGTATAAATAGTTATTCTAAACTGTACTTTATAACAAAAAATGACACTATAGTGACATTTATTCAGGGACGGACATTACATTTGACTTTCAATATATAGTAATAATCATAATAGTCATTCTAAAATGTATGGTACATTACAAAGACACGTGCCATGGGGTCAGTTATTCAAGGACGAACATTACACTGACATATATACTATAGTAAGAGTTATAAGGACATTTAGTACAATGAAGAGATACACCCCATGGGAACAGTTATTCATGAACAGACATTACATTCATGTATACAACTTACAAATTAATAATTCTGAGGACAGGTACATTGAAAGTAATCACATCTTTGAAACAGTTATTTAGACCAACATAACAGTGACATATACTATAGTTATAGTTATAAGGACATTTACATGGAAAAACATACACCATGGATACAATTTTTCTGAGGGAAGAATTTTACATCTAACAAGCACAACTATGCTACCAGAAAGTCCAAACAGTAACAAAAATATGCACATACTGAGTCACAGTCATCCAATTAGACTTTTGGAGGTACAAGCCCGAATTCAAACACTAATGCTTGGCATTAATTTTTTTAACAAGCCCTGCTACAAAAAATTTGGGCTGGTGTCAATTTTGACCACTGCAGTCAGCTAAATATGTCATTAATATATAATAATCATGCGCCAACCTGCAGATCATATACAGTATAGGCAAAACTGTTGTCTGTGTCATAAGAAGCTTACTAAATCTGAAATCTGGGGGCAGATCATGACAGTTTATATTGCATTAGGATGTTGAATGCGCAATTACAGGAAAAAGACTTTCATGAAAAGAATAAATACTTTTAATAATAATGTTGTTTTTTCTCGACATTTTTTTAGGAGGGTGGGGAGGCCGTGAATACCGGAGGCCTTACCTAGGGTCCTTGGGGTACTAGTCTAAAATAATAGACGTGTTATACAGGTTTCTTCCAATCCCTAATGTCTAAACCGGAGGTGTTTATAAAATATTGAAATTGTATTAAGTGAAGTATTTTATGGTTGAAATTGATCATAAAGGTTTATATTCATAATTTACCATGTAAAAGAAAAGTTATTTTGCACAAAACAAGCATTTAATGCATTAAAACACATTATTTACCTTTCCAATAAAACGAAAGTTGACTCACACAGACAACAATTATGCCAAACGGAACAACTCGACCCAATCGTAATAAGTCGGCCACCTCCGACAAGCTTCGAGATAGACCGTCAAACTCATAATTATTCGTTGGATACTTATTTTTGTGTATGGAACTAATTACTAACTATTACTTGTTTTTATGATATTTAATGGACGCAATATGCTTTAACCCCGAACAACTACCCACTTTTGGTACAAAACAATTTGTACATTAAGGATTTGCCATATCAAAAATCACAAAAAAATCTGTAAACATACAATTATTTGGACTACTTGTGGTACGGGATCATTTGGCAGGGATTTTACCCGCAGTTTGTCCCCACAGGACAAGGATTTTACCCGGGCTTGGCTGGACAGAAAGCCAAAGTCCCCGCTTTTCTCCGGACCTGGGAAGGCTGTGATTACCGGAGGCCTTACCTAGGGTCCTTGGGGTACGGGATCATTTGGCAGGGATTTTACCGGCAGTTCGTCCCTGCAGGACAAGGATTTTACACGGGCTTGGCTGGACAGAAAGTCCAAGTCTCGCTATTCTCCGGAACTGGGGAGGCCGTGATTACCGGAGAGTGGGTGTATACCGGGGATAGCTGGGGAAAATGGGCCTTTGCCCGGGCTTAGCTGGACCGAAAGTCAAAGTGCCTGCCATTTCCCGGACCGGGGGGGGGGGTGTTACAACTGACTGTAGTCATTCTAAAATGCCGTCCAGGCTTTTTTTTTTTTAATGATGGTTAGCCTGGACGTCCAGGCTAACCATCATTAAAAAAATAAAGCCTGGACGGCATTTTAGAATGACTACAACTGACTGGTGCATAACCAAGAGTTGTCCTACTTCTTAGCCACAGGTGCAAGTCACATAATCAATAATCGCCTTATATATGGGATATGTGTATTTAGATATTCTTATTAAAATTGTTTGTGTCAAGTTACAAGTAGATCTACCTGATACATATGTTCAACAAGCCACACAAAAATGCAATAGAATAAAATATATATGACTTACCATGGAAGTTTGGGATATATATTTGCAAAACTTAGTGTCATTCAGTCATTCTGATTCATCGTTCTGCAAAGCTCGATGATTTTGTTTATCTTCTATGAAAGACAAAATAATTCGTCTGACACATTCGTAATTTTCCAGCAAGATACATGTCCCTGGTATTGATTATTGTAATTGTATGTTTGTGTTAAACCGGTTTAAAGTCAGATTCAAGTACCAATAATTAAACAATTTTAAGCAATATTATCTTTTTAACGTTACAACTCTTTAACGTCACGTATAATTTTCATTCCTGCAGTATTTTTAAAGACGGTTAAAAAAGGAAGATTTTTTTTTAAAAAGGTTACATTACACTATTTCATAAGTTTCGAAATTAGTTAAATTACCTTTAATAATATCATTTACATAAATAACATGGTTGTTATATTAAACATATAATATACATATGTAGTAACATTTGTTTTTGCTTTAAATGAAGTGCAATAATCGCGTTTTAAATCATAAATAGTCAAAACAGGTTTTGCTGGGTTTTTCTCCCGTAAAAAACACACATAAAATTTCTGTTGTTCTTTAATTAAAAAGCAAGTATTTCAAAATCCTTAAACAAGTGATAATTAACATCATAACAATAATATAATAGCTCAGAAGTAGGGGTTTTACGGATTTTGCATTATCGGTAAAATCTTGGAGTTTTATCCCGCAGGAGAAAAACCCCGTACTGAAAAGCGGGTTTTTTTTGTTTCGCGTTATTTCACTTCCGGTGTCGAAGCATAATGCTCCTTTTGATATAAGATGTTGTTTTGAGCTAAAATAACTTGAATCTTGTATTATTGAAACCCCGCGGGATTTTTCCCCAGCTTTTGAAAAACGGGAGAAAAATCCCGCGGGATAGTGAAAAACCCCGTGTTTTTCTGCGAAAACCCCGCTGGGGCCCGAAGTTGGTGGGTCAATTAGACAAACTTCCAAAAACATTTCGCAAACAAAAAACACCAAAATCATACCTAAATGAAGTCTTCTAACTAAAGTATAGGCCAGTATTCGATTACACCGTATTTAAAGGGTACTTGAGTTTGCGAAATCTAGGATTTGCAAACACAAATTGGAGGTCGTTATATGTGATTTTGAATTATTACGGGTATTTCATTTCTGCAGTGTATGAAGTACGAGAAATCGCATTTATTTTCTGAGACAAACACAGTTACGTACATTAATTACTTAAAAGGTATATTGTACTCAAAATAGCCGCTCTTTGTTTTTGGAATGTTTTTTTTTTTTCATATAGATTATAAAAATGTCAGGAAAATGTACTTGCCGTGATTTAAACGTACATTCGCATTTGTGAATTATGAGTTTTCTAGAGAACATCTTTGCAATTATTGTATCAACCATTTATCTGTCTAATTACATTTTCAAAAGGAACTATCCATTGAAAGTCCGTCTGGCAATACCTTATACACTTTAATTAAATTTCTAATTCACACTTATCTTTACAAGCTATATGCTTATGATAATTGACGTCGCTTTCATGAAAAGAGATCATCATTTTGTATAATCAACTCAGTAGTATTACGTAAAGTCCTCTGTGGTTTACTCGAGAAGATTATAATTTCGAAGATGGCGGCAAAAGTATAGATATATTCGTGTTTTGGCCATGTTTTGCCCGGTAAATAAAATGAATTATGTTTTTTTTATGCAAATAATGACGCCCTTGCTCTTTTCGAGTATTGTGGTAAACAAGTATAAGGCGAAACATTCTTAAACCACCATCGAACTCGTTCACATAATGCAATAGTTAATGGGTCAATCCTTTGGTAAGAGGAATAGGTTGATCCTATTGTAAGAGGTATGGGACAATCCTTTGGTAAGAGAAATAGGTTGATCCTATTGTAAGAGGTATTGGTCAATCCTTTGGTAAGAGGAATGGGGTGATCATATTGTAAGAGGTATGGGACAATCCTTTGGTAAGAGGAATAGGGTGATCATATTGTAAGAGGTATGGGACAATCCTTTGGTAAGAGAAATAGGTTGATCCTATTGTAAGAGGTATGGGACAATCCTTTGGTAAGAGGAATAGGGTGATCATATTGTAAGAGGTATTGGTCAATCCTTTGGTAAGAGGAATAGGGTGATCATATTGTAAGAGGTATGGGACAATCCTTTGGTAAGAGAAATAGGTTGATCCTATTGTAAGAGGTATTGGTCAATCCTTTGGTAAGAGGAATGGGGTGATCATATTGTAAGAGGTATGGGGCAATCCTTTGGTAAGAGGAATAGGGTGATCCTATTGTAAGATGTATGGGACAATCCTTTGGTAAGAGGAATAGAGAGATTGAACTAATTTAGTAAACAAAAGTACATACTTGCATTAGGTGTCTGAATTGTTAGACGGATTAGTCATAATCCAACCGATTTCTTTATCCGTCGGTCTGCTACCAATATATTATATCACCTTGCAACTGTTACTTCATATAATCTCTGTTCAATGTTTGTCCACTGTAATATTAATTAAGAGTCTATTTCTTACATCATTATGTTCATACGTAACTAAAGCTGGGCTGCATCGACTTTTTCACTCATTGCGTTTTTCTTTTCCATCGAATGTCTCAACCGCTTTTTCACTCGTTTGAGCACGTTACTGCACAATGTTGTGTTGAATCTCCGCCTAAATCCTAGACGAATCATGTTACAAACACCGGATTTACTGCACAGTTTGATAGACCCAATGATATAACAAGAGGAATAATGATGAATTCGCTGACATCGGTCTCGTTTTGGACGCGTCGCCAATATTGGCTCCGATACAGAACTTGACAGCGTAATAAGGTAGCCAACATATACACAACGTGACTTAATGCAATCATGTATGTTAACTGTTTGCCGTATTTGTAGTAGTATGTTTAGGTTTCTGTTCTTTAAGCATGAGCTTTTGTCCACAATACATTTACTTAATTAACAGAGCGTATAACCAGTAACCAGTAAGAGTATACAACATAGTCATAAATATAAATGGGCAAACCGACAATATTATGAATATGAACACAGTGAAAATGATATATTCCTCTAAGCTGTTTTGTATTATTTTACAAATAGCGCTGTCAAATATTTCAAACTCGATTCAAGTCTTATTGTATTTACTACATTTTACATAATTTTAGGTATTGTTAATGGCTTAAAATGCAAGAAAAGTTGCATAAATACCTGACTTTAGAATAAGGATACACCTTTATGCTGGTTTTATCAAATTGTTTCGATCAATTTACGATTAAAAATTCATAAGAGTTGCAATATATATGCAAAAAGCTACAGAAACATGCTCAGTAGCAAAGCGTTTAAATATAAACCCGATTTAGTGGCAATGGGCAAAAGCCAAGACAAGCGACGTTTTACACATCAGAAATATGCTTCGGTTGTAAAACACGTTTACAAAAACCGGTGCTGACTCAGATTTAGCCTCATAATGTTTTTAACATGTTTGTTATTTAAAAGAATAAATTGTAAAACTAAAAAATATGTGTACATTTGATATATGTATATTAAGTACATTGATTGAAGTTGCTTATAAGTTAGTGCAGAGCGGATGAAGGTATACATTGGTATTCATTACTATTGTTTTTTGAGAATTTGCTATCTAGAACAGTACACAAATCTACCTTATGTTGTTAAGTTATCACTGACATCAAGCAAATCACGTGATGATGTTCAAAATCACGTGACCGCTTATAAAATCTTAAACAAATGTTGTGGTATTTTTTTCAAACGAAACAAAACGTACATATCGTAACTTAATTTTATTTTAATTTTAATTTATACTCTCAATGCATCTAAAACTACTGGTAAAATAATGTCTGAGCAAGTGATATTTTTCTTCCAAATGTGTTAAGGAAACAGAGAGAGACTCTCTCAAAGAAAACGTAACTTGCTTAGTAAACTTAAAACGATATTCAAATTAATCGGACTTGCTTAGATTTTGTACCAAGTAACATTATCAGAGGAAGTTAGCAGCTCATTTGTTAAACTATCTGTTTGTTGTTCGCACACCGTCCTTAATGGTATAAATGTATTATTTCAATACAATAAAAAAACTACACGGATAACCGAGTAGTCAAAAAAGACACACAAAGCAAGGGCCAGAGCAATTATGAACTAAAGGCACATACGTATAGACACCGCATAGACAAACAAAAATACCATTATCACATTGGAACGGTCAGTTAAACACGAGTTCAATACAATACAGTCTACTGGCGTTTTTAGGCCGAAACCCATACTTGTCCTAACAGTTTTCAATAGGTAAAACATTTACACAAATATAAGGCGTTTTGGAGTTAACAACAACGAGTAAGGAATGAAGAATATAATAATTCAAAGAACTCAACGACCAAAAACAACTCAGATACAAACATTATCTGCAAACGATTTAATGAAAGAGTAACAACAGCAGTTGCGATTCGATTCAAGCTGTTACAATGGTAATTACAATAAATTTAATCCTAATAACGGTACAAGCGGCATTCCGTTTTCACGAGCCACTTGAAATGTAACCTAGATAAACGTGTTAGTTTCATGTTAACAACAACAAAAAACTTTAATATTATGAATATCATAAAGCTGTTAAAATAAAAATTAAAAGCTATTTGATGTAACATATGTTATGGATTGCATATTCCTGAAATAAATGCGGCTTAATTTTGATTCCATGTGAGTTTATTCCAAATGAAGGGAGAATGTGAACACGACAGCTTGGCACACTGTTTTTTCTTAACATCGGAAGTTAAGTTGTTTTCTTCTTCAAATTGGAATTTGTGAATTCCTTAGAGAATGTTTCGAAACAAACTATATTTGAACAAAAATCATATAAGAATGCAAAGCCCATCGAGAAGAACCAATTGACACATATTAAGATTATTATAAACAAACATCATAACACAGGTTTTAAGAGATATATGTACTTTATAAATGTTTTTTTACGTATTCTTTTTGAAATCATACTAAAATTCAAAAAAAATAAATATATAATTTCATTTTGTGTGGGAATCTGGACTGAGCAATATGGTTCTCTAAAATGTTAAAGGTGCTGAATTATCTTCTACAAGAGATATTGATCAAAGGTACAGTGAGTTTTATAGTAGATCAAAAAAGCCACACTGTTCAGACATCAAAATATATTCGCAAAACTATTTTAGAACTAATACAATCAACAACCTTGCAGTTTATATCAGTATTGAACAATACAAACACAGAGAAAAAACAACGTTTGATGATATGGCCACCATTAACATTTACCAATACATCCTACATAAGTGATGTGTTTCTGCAACAATATAATTAAAGCTCTAAATAGTATATAAAACGCATTATTGTGAACACGTGAGGTAATTTCCTTTTTGTGATTTACCCTGTGCCATTAAACGGGGTTTATGTTTAAACGTTTGGCTACTGAGCTTGTTTCTGTAGTTTTTCATATAAATATTAAATATAACTTGCCTACTGTCTACGTCATTTTACTGAAACTTAGATTTGGCAAACAAACATGAAATATACGATCAATATTTTTCACGCGACGCATCATGAAATTTGCAATGTTTGTTACAAATGAACATCTCAGCAACACAGAAAGAGGATATGTTAAACAAATCAGAATTTTATAATATCTGTTTGGAAACGGCTCATTTTCAACCCGAAAATGCGTCGAGAACGCATAAACGTCATTGAAGCGCATCAAAATGAACACTTGTAACTATTCCAGTAAAAACTACTTACTTATTTCTTATGAATCTAGGTTGACAATTCAATTTGTTTTATAAATGGCGGACCCTTTTATCAATTGATATAAGCAGCCACTAATATTGGCTATTGTATAGCGTGAGTGAATGGCTGCCGGAAAGTAAAGTAAAAGAAAATCCTCGGCAACTTTTACGGCGGCGTCTAATAGAGATACAATTTTGCTAGAGAATGTTACGTTGAAGACCATCTTATATATTTGCCATACAGACTACAAAATAAATTCCCAGTAAATGAATATATTTTTTTTCCTTTGGCTGTCTGAAACATTATGTTTATTATTTTCATGCACTGCGAAGAACTGCTAATACATGCTTATAACGAAACTGCAGGGTTATCCTTAAAATTATATAAAAATACATAATTAGCATATTCGCAGTATGTTTTTTATAAAGCATCAATACGAAGCGGAAAAAATGTACACCCAATATAAACATTATCATCAATTCATATCTTCAATATATTTACTTCATTTTTACCTCATTTGTAGCCAAAAATATCATTAAAAATGATTATTTTCAATCCCGGATATTGCATTTAGTGACGATTACTAGAACAGAGGTTCTAGAACAACTGCAATTTTACAAGAAAACAAGGTTACTTTTGGGGGAGAAATTCTGTATAATACATTTCTTGTGGCATAATGTACTAAGAAAATTCCGTCTAAGTGTTATTAGGTTGTAGGTCAAAATGAAGTATAAACATGTTCTGAATATAAAGTCCCATGTCGAAAATTGAATAAAGGCACATTTTTAAGAAAAGTTGTAGGCCAAACACCATTTTTAACATCGTATGTATGACCTAGTTAAGCAATGCAACAGAAAATTTAATTGTTAAAAATGCGCGTGTGTACAATACATGGAAGTTATGACAGGACGTAAACTAGTTATACTTAAAAAGAAACTCATATGTTCGCTATCAACATTTCAAACTTAACGTATTTGGGCAAGACTTCGCTGAGAACCATCTCGTTAAAAATGATGCATTTGGGCACTTATTCCCTCTAATAATTAGACATAATTATAAACCAAATACCATGGTCATCATTATTGCACGCCTTCGGGTCATTGTTTTTACCTTCGACTTAATTTCTACATGATATGTTTCAGCGACCTTACCGAATAACTAGTTTCCAATCGTTCGGGTTTCTCTCAGTGATAATGCAATTACGATTGTGTTTAAGTGCAGTTTGCAATAATGTTACATATTTACCCATGACAAAGTACCAGTCGGAACTGCATGAGAAAAAAAAATCCGGGATAATATTCTAGCAATGCAAACGTTTTCCCATCTGGCATTAAATGTGTTTTCAGGTAGAAATGTTTTTTATAGCAAATAAAATAGAATTTAACATTTTTTTTTCGAGTAGGATTAAGGTTTCATCAGATAAAGTATTCACTTACAGTAAAAAGCTGATTTTGAGCATGTCTTCCTTAATTGACAGCTACCGTTACGAAAATAGGAACTTTAACACCGTTATTTAATAATTTAACAATAGTGTGTTAGCGCTTCAAGAATGAACACAAGGAAAATCATTCCAAAAATAGCCAAACACTTACGTTTATATGCATAGTATAACAAAGCAGGTGTTAAAATTCAGCAGAAATTGTCAACCGTCTACGTCATTCACTGAAGCATTGTATTGGTAATTAAAAATAAACTATAAATGAGACAGAGTTTGCGGGTAATATTACATGGAAACCATATTATCTTATTTACTTTTTTAGTTAGTTTACAATCCTAATACATGAGTAAACCATTTGCAAGCGAATCAAAAATGATTCCTAGACATTGAAAACCATGTGTTTTTGTGTTCGAGTTCTCTAAACAACTACAAGAAATAGCTCTTTCAACTTAAAACTTGATAACGAAACTTAACATCCGGATCATTGAAGCCCCGCTAGAATGTCACAACTAAAATAATATCCCTTTAGTATTAATTTTGGTCAATACTAAACTGCTGACCGATTAGCTGACCATATAGAAATAAAAGAGAGTTGCTGACCAATTGCTGACCATATAGACAAAGAAGGAAAACACATGAAAAAAAAGTTTTGATATTTAAGATTTTTCAAGACATATTATGTAAAATTTATTTTATATACTCCTTATAGTGTAAGAATAGACGGATGTTTGTCTGTTTTTTTTGTTTTTTTGTTGTTGTTGTTTTTTTTTTGGGGGGGGGGGAATTGCATTTCAATGAAATGAATTGAGTTGTTTTTTACTGGTTTGTTGAAAATATGTGAAATATATCACGGTTTTAATTACGATGTACAGTACAATTATTTGAAAGCAATATTTTTAATTGTTAATGTAGCTTTAAATGTTAGCTTCATTACCTGTGAAAAACTATCTGCACTACATCAAAGAACGATCAAAAGAATGGTGTTTGCCAAATCGGCATCGGTCATTTCAATTAAGAAATTATTTCTCTTTAATCTGTTGTATGTTCTAAGTTATTTTCTGAATAATAAGTCAATCATAGGCAAACTGTTGCTAATGAGTAAAGTTTGATAAGGATATATTTTATTTTCTTGGTCAAGAACATCACTTTCATAGTCATTGCAAAATATACTCAGAAAGATTGCCGTATTTTTCATTATTTTTTTTGTCATTAGTGTGATTCCATTTGTAAATTTAAAGGATTATGTCTAGTGCAGTTTTGCGTTCTCATATAGTTTAATAAAGTAAAATATTGTTTTTAGCTGAACTTTGTGTTTTCTATTAGTTTCACTATGGCTTTAATTGTTGGACATTCGCAGGCGAAATACTTAGGCAATTTAACCAAGTGTCCCGTGTTTTCATACTCTGGATTTAAAGCTCGTGATTTCCTGGATAAAAGTTTGGAATTTTATCCGTTGGTGCCAAAGCAGTCGGTAAGTGAGAAAGAAGATTATATTATTTTACTCATACTATGCGTATAGGATAAATCGATATTGAAAAGTTACTGACCAATTTCTTAGCTGACCAATGTAACGTATAGGGAAACTCGATAATGCAAAGTTGTACTGTTTCTATATGGTCAGTCAACTTCACGGTTCACTGCATAGTGCTGACCAATGTAACGTATAGGAAAACTTGGTATTGAAAAGTTACTGGACAATTTCTTAGCTGACCAATGTAACGTATAAGGAAACCCGATATTGGAAAGTTGTACTGTTTCTATATGGTCAGTCAACTTCACGGTTCACTGCACAGTGCTGACCAATGTTATGTATTGGAAAACTTGGTATTGAAAATTTACTGACCAAATTCTTAGCTGAGCAATGGAACATATAAGGAAATTGGACTATGATACAATGTTAAATTCCTGACTAAATACTTAATAAATTAGTTATGTAAGCAATATGTCATTGACAAATATTTTACCTTTAATTTTGTTATGTAGGCATTATATTATATTTATTCATATTATGTTTAATTACAAGTCCTTTGAATTCCTAGCTGACCAGTGTAACTTTTAAGGAAAATGGAGTTTGATACATTGTTATGTTTTTGACTAAATACATAATAATTTTGTTATGTAGGAATTATAGTAGACTTACTCATATTATGTGTAATTACAAGTCCTTTAATTTTTTAGGAAAAAATTGTGATTCGTTGTGCATACAGCATAATGAAATGTTCACACAATATAAACAAATAAAGCATTAATGGTGAAACTAGTGTACGCTTTTAATTTATATTTATTCATTAACTCTTATGTTCCATGAAGCCCCTTAAAATCTTGTAAAGATAAGAACGCTAACACTGTGCGACTATCGAGTTGTCACAATTTGCACCAAGAGCCTCGGGGTCAATTGTTGTATTGTCACTCTATTTCATGGTTCAGTGCATATTGATGACAAAGTAATGCATCATTTATAAGATACTGACCAATTTCTTAGCTGACCAAAATGACTATATGGTCAGTCAACTTCACGGTTCACTGCATAGTGCTGACCAATGTAACGTATAGGAAAACTTGGTATTGAAAAGTTACTGACCAATTTCTTAGCTGACCAATGTAACATATATGGAAACCCGATATTAAAAAGTTACTGACCAAATTCTTAGCTGACCAATGTAGCGTATAAGGAAACCCGATATTGGAGATGGACTATGATACACTGTTAATTTTTGACTAAATATCTAATTGTTATGTAAGCGATATGTCATTGACAAGTACTTTTACCTTTAACCCGATTTAATGTAGCGTATAAGGAAACACGATATTGGAAAGTTACTGACCAAATTCTTAGCTGACCAATGTAACGTATAGGGAAACTCGATATTGAAAAGTTATTGACCAATTTCTTAGCTGACCAATGTAACGTATAAGGAAACCCGATATTGGAAAGTTACTGACTAAATTCTTAGCTGACCAATGTAACGTATAGGAAAACTCGGTATTGGAAAGTTACTGAGCAAATTCTTAGCTGACCAAAATTATGATTTTTTCCCTGGTCGCCTTAATAGCTTTATTTATGGATACACAAATATACTCACACAAAAGTTTAAGAATATTTTTTTAATATTAAAAGAGAACAAGATTTAAAACAATGAAATGATCTCGTAAATAAACATTCAAGCTTATCAACTTACTGTCAATAGACATTTTTATTGACATTTGATACATCAAATCTGGACTGAAAATATTAAGGAGACCAATTTTTGTCGCCTTAATCCAGCGGTCCCCATAATGCCTAGATTAATATATATATGGTCACCTTAATATCTGTAGTATATATATGACCATATATATATTAATCTAGGCATTATGGGGACCGCTGGATTAAGGCGACAAAAATTGGTCTCCTTAATATTTTCAATCCAGATTTGATGTATCAAATATATATATATATACAACCCGATATCGGCGGTGAGTGGGTTTAGTCCCACGAGGGTGAAAATGAAAATGACGAATGTGCAAATTGAGAATGAAAATTGAGAATGAAAATTGAGAATGAAAATTGAGAATGAAAATTGAGAATGAAAATTGAAAATGAAAATTGAAAATGAAAATTGAGAATGAAAATTGAAAATGAAAATTGAAAATGAAAATTGAAAATGAAAATTGAAAATCATCAGAGAAAAAAATGAGCGTCTTGGTATCAGATACAAAAACAAAGTAATTTATTTCAAGTTTTTATTTTTTATTTTGTGAAACAAGATAATTGTCACAATCAATCGAAAACTTTCTTCAACCACGTCAGGGTTAGCCGGCCAAGATTGCAAGATTTTCAAATCGGTGGAAGAAACATGACAAACAATAGTTTCTCATTCGCACTTTTGGTGGCGTTCCATTAGCCTTACAATCATTACAGTACCACACATACTTAAAACAGTTTTGGCAGTAGCCAGCTGGAGGGAAAATGTTCAAAAGATCATGTCGTTGACAAGGTTCTAACGTAAAGACTCCAGCACAACACAATTGGCATTCCCAACAGAACCTTTTGAAATAATCATTGTATTGTAGTCCAGCAAACCCAACGATGTCAGTATATCGTTTTGCCATAGTTAGTGAAAAGTACAGTCACTACTGTATGTTTAAATAGTTTGAAGTACTCTAAAAAGCGTATACATTATTTCTCGAACTTGCATTCAACAACTTTGCAAACCAATGTTAGAAATTTGAGCTAACTAGCGTATTGCGGCTGTCTACAGCATAACTGTGTGAATCAGAACTGGTAGTGTTTGAGTGATTAACACAGTTCACCTTTCTATGTAAATGAAATAAACAGAAAGCAAAAATACAAATAATTGATTACGGTTTACGGTTTATTCATAAATTTGATATTTTCCGATAACAACAGTTCTACAAAAATAGCATTTACTAGTTTTGATTGAACATTCATGACAAGTCAAATGGCCACAAGGCGTAAACACAATACACTTTTTGTCCGTAACACAAATTTGACAAAGGTTTTTTTCATCGTTTTGTAGTTGCAACTCTTGTCGCGTTTCTTGTTTCATGCTGAGGTGATGCCAAATTACGAAATATCTTGGATACTAATCGCATGTCAGCCAAAATGCAAAATATATTAGTACGGGTGGGGTTCGAACCCACGCGGACATAGTCCATTGGAACTTAAGTCCAACGCCTTAACCACTCGGCCACCGTACTTGGTACAAATGAGCTGAGAAGTGAAGATTATAAGAGCTTGAAATTATAATGCAAAGGCCATACGATCTGCCAAATTGCTCATGTATTCCTTACAAAACTTTGCAGTTACTCTTAGTCGAATGGACAATTGCCTTAAATGCAAAAGTATTAGTACGGGTGGGGTTCGAACCCACGCGGACATTGTCCATTGGAACTTGAGTCCAACGCCTTAACCACTCGGCCACCGTACTTGGTGCAAATGAGCTGAGAAGTGAAGATTATAAGAGCTTGAAATTATAATGTAAAGGAAACATGAGTTTTTTCTTATGTTTGAAGATTTTGAAAAATATGAGATGAAATTTAAAAATTGCTTTCACGTGAAAGTGAAGTGAGCTTTGCAGTTTGAAGCATTTCAAAAGACGAAAGTCTTCATGATGCTTAAATTTTGTTTCACTCAATCGTTGCATAACTATTGAAAATTTCTCATATACAACTAATGCTTCTAATTTCAGTTTATGTTTTATTCAAAATGTAAGCAGATAACAAAGTACAAACATGCATAGTATTCATAACATTGCAAACATATCAATATACATAATTATACACAATTGTTTTCATGAAATCAAACACAAGCAAATGTTTACAATTGTTATAATGTCAAACATTCAATGTGAAAAGTATTTTTGTTATGCAATGTGGTCACTCCCTGTTTTTCATCCAGACTTGTGACTGGCATTGGTCAGGTTACCCACGGCATCAGCGAGATCGGAAAACGGTAACTCTGAGCCAGAAACCTATTTTCCTAGTGTCATACACTACGCAAAATCAGCACCCATTAGAGGCCTTCCAGGCGACCTTCTACAATTTGTTACACCTATAATGTAGAGTGCTGGACTACTCGGGTGTAACAAACGGGGTATTGCTGACTCGTTGTAGGTACAACGCCGAACAAGTGATGTCTGATACAAGAAGGCCTGTACTGGGGCAAGAATCGAGTGCCTCAGCCGCATTGTCCGATCAAAGAAGGGATTTCTGCGATCAACTTCAAGTACCTCAACCACAAGCTAGGCTCGAAAACTCGTAGACTTATTTCTCTTTTGATCTAAGAGAAGGCTACAGAGTTCACTTTCAAACACACCTCTTAAGCACATAGAGGCATATTTGCTCGCTTTACTTGCAGGCAGGAAATGCTAACTTTAATCTCAGAAAGCATTTCCTTTTATGTATCGCAACTTCTGAGCAAAGAAGCGATTGAATTTTGAATTTTGAAAAAAAAACTGAGGCAGCGCTAAAGGCAACTACTCGACAGGGCACACTTAGGACTAGCGCCCCATTCGCTTCGTCCACTCTCTATGCATGCACTAGCGTACAGAAAAGGGGTACTCGTGAGCATAGAGGTTGCCACTCCCTATTTTTCATTGCCTGTAGCGCGACATGATGACCATGAGCGGTTCCTAGTATTGGTACTGTACATCACCTTACACCAATACTAAGCTGGTCTAACGACACCTCCATACTCATGGTAGCCTCTCAAATTTTACTTTTACCAAAATGTTTTTGCGAAGTTGACAAAATCATTGCATTGCATCCAAGACCGTAGCATATTGAGCAATGAGAAACAAATCTCGTCGAAGCTATACTTCTATGCTCATGCTACCAGACGCAAATAACAAATCACTTGCCAAAATCGCTTTTTGTATATGATCTAATGGCTATCACAGAGAATGATCGTATTCGTCAGGCGATGTCAAAGTGATCGACAACATGAGCTGGCCAGACTCAAGAGCGAAAAACTATGAGGTATCGCGACATACGGTTCTCATGTTCAAACCAGAAGGTCAAAAAACCTCTCAGATATTTTCTCTGTATCTCTGATGCACCAAGTTCATAGTGCGAGGAGAAATCTGAGAAGTTCAAACCCACTTTGGGCTCCCAGCAGACTAACAGCACTTCTGAGTTAAGAGCTTGCTACTGGAATGACGAATATTGAAAAATGTGGAGCTTATATACCCGATGGCCAAAATTAATGCGCATCGCATTATAATTGTACATAAATGGTTAGGACTATTTTTTTTACCGTTTTTATTTATACGCTCATATGAAATAGTTCCAGAATTATCACTTGATTCCGCATTATTATTGTACAAATGGCTCGAGATTTTGAAATCTGTGAATGAAGTAGTTTTTCTATGAAGATTATGTGAAATTAGTTTCAGCAAAATATCATTTTTTTTCAAGTTTCATGGACTTGGTGGAATTTGTGCATATGGCTTATGATTGTGAGATCTGTGAGATTTGCTGCAAATGTCGATTTGTTGAATTTGATCATTATGAAGATTTTATTTTTTTCATGAAATCTTGTGTGAACGCCAGTTTCAGTAAAATATCAATTTTTCATGTTTCATGGACTTGGTGTTTTTTGTGCATATAGCTTATGATTGTGAGATTTGTAATTTTTTGAGATATTTGCATGAGCCTATAATTTTTTCAACATTATGAAGATTTTATTTTTTTCATGAAATCTTGTGTGAACGCCAGTTTCAGTAAGATACCAATTTTTCATGTTTCATGAACTTGGTGTTTTTTGTGCATATAGCATATGATTGTGAGATCTGAGAGATTTGCTGCAAATGTCGATTTGTTGAATTTGATCATTTTGAAGATTTTATTTTTTTCATGAAATCTTGTGTGAACGCCAGTCTCCGAAAGATATCAATTTTCATGTTTCATGGACTTAGCTGCATGTTTTGTGCATATGGCTTATGATTGTGAGATTTGTAATTTTTTGAGAGATTTGCATGAGCCTATAATTTTTTCAACATTATGAAGATTTGATTTTTTTCATGAAAATCTTGTATGAACGCCAGTCTCAGAAAGATATCAATTTTTCAAGTTTCATGGACTTGATGCTGCATTTTTGTGCATATGGCTTATGATTGTGAGATTTGAGAGATTTGCTGCAAATGTCGATTTGTTGAATTTGAACATTTTGAAGATTTTATTTTTTTCATGAAATCTTGTGTGGACGCCAGTTTCAGTAAAATATCAATTTTTCATGTTTCATGGACTTGGTGTTTTTTGTGCATATAGCTTATGATTGTGAGATTTGTAATTTTTTGAGATATTTGCATGAGCCTATAATTTTTTCAACATTATGAAGATTTTATTTTTTTCATGAAATCTTGTGTGAACGCCAGTTTCAGTAAGATACCAATTTTTCATGTTTCATGAACTTGGTGTTTTTTGTGCATATAGCATATGATTGTGAGATCTGAGAGATTTGCTGCAAATGTCGATTTGTTGAATTTGATCATTTTGAAGATTTTATTTTTTTCATGAAATCTTGTGTGAACGCCAGTCTCCGAAAGATATCAATTTTCATGTTTCATGGACTTAGCTGCATGTTTTGTGCATATGGCTTATGATTGTGAGATTTGTAATTTTTTGAGAGATTTGCATGAGCCTATAATTTTTTCAACATTATGAAGATTTGATTTTTTTCATGAAAATCTTGTATGAACGCCAGTCTCAGAAAGATATCAATTTTTCAAGTTTCATGGACTTGATGCTGCATTTTTGTGCATATGGCTTATGATTGTGAGATTTGAGAGATTTGCTGCAAATGTCGATTTGTTGAATTTGAACATTTTGAAGATTTTATTTTTTTCATGAAATCTTGTGTGGACGCCAGTTTCAGTAAAATATCAATTTTTCATGTTTCATGGACTTGGTGTTTTTTGTGCATATAGCTTATGATTGTGAGATTTGTAATTTTTTGAGATATTTGCATGAGCCTATAATTTTTTCAACATTATGAAGATTTTATTTTTTTCATGAAATCTTGTGTGAACGCCAGTTTCAGTAAGATACCAATTTTTCATGTTTCATGAACTTGGTGTTTTTTGTGCATATAGCATATGATTGTGAGATCTGAGAGATTTGCTGCAAATGTCGATTTGTTGAATTTGATCATTTTGAAGATTTTATTTTTTTCATGAAATCTTGTGTGAACGCCAGTCTCCGAAAGATATCAATTTTCATGTTTCATGGACTTAGCTGCATGTTTTGTGCATATGGCTTATGATTGTGAGATTTGTAATTTTTTGAGAGATTTGCATGAGCCTATAATTTTTTCAACATTATGAAGATTTGATTTTTTTCATGAAAATCTTGTATGAACGCCAGTCTCAGAAAGATATCAATTTTTCAAGTTTCATGGACTTGATGCTGCATTTTTGTGCATATGGCTTATGATTGTGAGATTTGAGAGATTTGCTGCAAATGTCGATTTGTTGAATTTGAACATTTTGAAGATTTTATTTTTTTCATGAAATCTTGTGTGGACGCCAGTTTCAGTAAAATATCAATTTTTCATGTTTCATGGACTTGGTGTTTTTTGTGCATATAGCTTATGATTGTGAGATTTGTAATTTTTTGAGATATTTGCATGAGCCTATAATTTTTTCAACATTATGAAGATTTTATTTTTTTCATGAAATCTTGTGTGAACGCCAGTTTCAGTAAGATACCAATTTTTCATGTTTCATGAACTTGGTGTTTTTTGTGCATATAGCATATGATTGTGAGATCTGAGAGATTTGCTGCAAATGTCGATTTGTTGAATTTGATCATTTTGAAGATTTTATTTTTTTCATGAAATCTTGTGTGAACGCCAGTCTCCGAAAGATATCAATTTTCATGTTTCATGGACTTAGCTGCATGTTTTGTGCATATGGCTTATGATTGTGAGATTTGTAATTTTTTGAGAGATTTGCATGAGCCTATAATTTTTTCAACATTATGAAGATTTGATTTTTTTCATGAAAATCTTGTATGAACGCCAGTCTCAGAAAGATATCAATTTTTCAAGTTTCATGGACTTGATGCTGCATTTTTGTGCATATGGCTTATGATTGTGAGATTTGAGAGATTTGCTGCAAATGTCGATTTGTTGAATTTGAACATTTTGAAGATTTTATTTTTTTCATGAAATCTTGTGTGGACGCCAGTTTCAGTAAAATATCAATTTTTCATGTTTCATGGACTTGGTGTTTTTTTTGTGCATATAGCTTATGATTGTGAGATCTGAGAGATTTGCTGCAAATGTAGATTTGTTGAATTTGATCATTATGCAGATTTTATTTTTTTCATGAAATCTTGTGTGAACGCCAGTTTCAGTAAGATACCAATTTTTCATGTTTCATGAACTTGGTGTTTTTTGTGCATATAGCTTATGATTGTGAGATCTGTGAGATTTGCTGCAAATGTTGATTTGTTGAATTTGAACATTATGAAGATTTTATTTTTTTCATGAAATCTTGTGTGAACGCCAGTTTCAGTAAAATATCAATTTTTCATGTTTCATCGACTTAGCTGCATTTTTTTGTGCATATGGCTTATGATTGTGAGATCTGTAATTTTTTGAGAGATTTGCATGAGCCTTTAATTTTTCAACATTATGAAGATTTGATTTTTTTCATGAAATCTTGTGTGAACGCCAGCCTCAGAAAGATATCAATTTTTCATGTTTCATCGACTTAGCTGCATTTTTTTGTGCATATGGCTTATGATTGTGAGATTTGTAATTTTTTGAGAGATTTGCATGAGCCTATAATTTTTTGAATAAATGAAACCTATAATTTTCAACACTATGAAGATTTGATTTTTTTTTCATGAGATCTTGTGTGAACGCCAGTTTCAGTAAGATATCAATTTTTTCAAGTTTCATGGACTTGGTGTTTTTTGTGCATATAGCTTATGATTGTGAGATTTGTAATTTTTTGAGAGATTTGTATGAGCCTATAATTTTTCAACAATATGAAGATTTGATTTTTTTCATGAGACCTTGTGTGAACGCCAGTTTCAGTAAGATACCAATTTTTCATGTTTCATGATCTTGGTGTTTTTTGTGCATATAGCTTATGATTGTGAGATCTGAGAGATTTGCTGCAAATGTTGATTTGTTGAATTTGAACATTATGAAGATTTTATTTTTTTCATGAAATCTTGTGTGAACGCCAGTTTCACTAAGATACCAATTTTTCATGTTTCATGGACTTGATGCTGCATTTTTGTGCATATGGCTTATGATTGTGAGATCTGTAATTTTTTGAGAGATATGCATGTGCCTATAATTTTTTGAAAGATTTGCATGAGCCTATAATTTTTTGAATAAATGAAACCTATAATTTTCAACACTATGAAGATTTGATTTTTTTCATGAGATCTTGTGTGAACGCCAGTTTCAGTAAGATATCAATTTTTTTCAAGTTTCATGGACTTGGTGTTTTTTGTGCATATAGCTTATGATTGTGAGATTTGTAATTTTTTGAGAGGTTTGCATGAACCTATAATTTTTTGAAAGATTTGCATGAGCCTATAATTTTTTGAATAAATGAAGCCTATAATTTTTTTTTGGAATCTTGAGATCACGCGTTAATTTCTAGATTTTCGACAATATGAAGATTTTAATTTTTTTCTCATGAAAACTGGTATGAACGCTAGTTTCAGAGCACAAATGTTGAAGGTATGGCTTATGATTGTGAGATTTGTAATTTTTTTGAGAGATTTGTATGAGCCTATAATTTTTCAACAATATGAAGATTTGATTTTTTTCATGAGATATTGTGTGAACGCCAGTCTCAGAAAGATATCATTTTTTCATGCTTCATGGACTTAGCTGCATGTTTTGTGCATATGGCTTATGATTGTGAGATCTGTGAGATTTGCATGTGCCTATAATTTTTTGAAAGATTTGCATGAGCCTATAATTTTTTGGATAAATGAAGCCTATAATTTTTTTTTGAAATCTTGAGATCCCGCGTTAATTTCTAGATTTTCAACAATATGAAGATTTTAATTTTTTTTCTCATGAAAACTGGTGTGAACGCTAGTTTCAGAGCACAAATGTTGAAGGTTTTGAAATCTGAGTGTTTGAGTGAGTTTTATGAAGCCTATAATTTTTGAAGAATGTAGCCTATAGTTCGATTTTTGAAATCTTGAGATCCAACGTTAATTTCTAGATTTTCAAAATATTCGAATGTTCAGACCATAGAATTGTCATTCAGAGTTCTTATGATGTATGATTGTTGATATCATGAAGATTATAACTTTTTCGTGAAATCTTGTGTGAACGCCAGTGTCAGTAAATTATCAATTTTTCAGGTTTCATGGACGTGGGTCCACATTATTGAAATTTGTTATTTTTTTGAAGGAGTTGCATGAGCCTATAATTTTGAATAAATGGAGCCTATAATTTTTTTATGAAATCTTGAGATACCTCGTTAATTTCTAGATTATGAACATTATGAAGATTTGATTTTTTTTTCATGAAGTATTGTGTGAAATAAAGCCTATAGTTCGTTTTTTGAAATCTTGAGATCTCTCGTCAACTTCTAGATTTTCACAATTTTTCACAATTTTCGATGCATATTTTTTTGTTGAGAGCATGAAATTACAATTCAGAGTTGCATTATTTTTGTACATATGGCTTATGATCGTGAGATTTAACATGTTTGAAAATAAAAAAGAAGCTTTTTCATACAATCTCATGTTTGATTTTTTAAATTTCAACACAGCAGAATTTGTGAATTTGCTGTTCATGTTTTGCATTATTTTTGTACATCTGAGTATTTTTTTGAAAAATGAAAAATGTTGCAGATAAAATGTTGAAATGTTGAATGTTTGTGTGATATGTGTATTTCGAGCCATTTTTTGAAGTATAACGCCAGTGGCTGTTATCTTCAAACTTTAAAAGGGAAACCTAATTTTCATCGTAACCCTATTATGTGGTCCTAACCTAGTTTTATTTGTTCACAAATTTGAAAATAAAGGCAACGCCAAAGGCAGTTACTCGACAAGGCACACTTAGGAAGAAGCATCCGATTGCCTATATTTCCCCTCTCATTGTAAAGACTGTGTGGAGTGTCGGACCACGGCAATACAAAGAGGTTGCCACTCCCTATTTTTCATTGCCTGTAGCGTGACATGGTGAACATGAGCGGTTCCTAGTATTGGCACTGTACACCACCTTACACCAATACTAAGCTGGTCTAACGACACCTCCATACTCATGCTAGCCTATAAATTACTTTTGCCAAATCATTTTGCTGAACGAAAACATTGCCACATATCAATGTTCGGTCGTTCAAGAGGAATGTTTGTGATGAATGAAGTTTTGCACTTCGAAACCAAACTAAGAATGCAATGAGCCTAGTACATTTCACTTGTATTTCACAACGCATCAATTTCTAACATTTTTTTTTAAAAAGTGCTTGATCTTGCAATATTGATTTCAATTTTCATTCAAGCTGAACTTTATAGACATTGACAAAACAACAGGCTTGCATCTTAAACCGCCGCATAAAGGACAGCGAGAAACGAATCTCGTCGACCCATGCTGGCACGAGCAAACAAATCATTTTGTCAACAGCATTTCACAACGCATCTACATTCTAACATTTTTTTTTTTAAAAAGTGCTTGATCTTGCAATATTGATTTCAATTTTCATTCAAGCTGAACTTTATAGACATTGACAAAACAACAGGCTTGCATCTTAAACCGCCGCATAAAGGACAGCGAGAAACGAATCTCGTCGACCCATGCTGGCACGAGCAAACAAATCATTTTGTCAACAGCATTTCACAAAAATGAAACATTTTAAAATGCAGTGCAAATTTTGCTCTTGTGCACACTATCAAAATGTTTACCAATTTACCAATATGACAAGACCAAAGCTTAATAAATTTATGAATTACAAGCAGCATTACTGCTAAAATTTTGTTCAATCACAAATGTTCCTCGGTTTCAGCCGTGACCAAGTCTGGCTGTTTCTCATAAAAAAATATAGTGAAAAACCGTTTGACTGTGGTTTCAATGAAAAAAATCGACAGACCAAAATGTAACCAATTTTATGAAAAAAATGTGTTATCTTTCGTGAACAATACTTTGGATGGCCAAAAAAAATAACAACAGTACTCACAATAGCAAACAAGACCCGCGTTACTGGGGTAAGCAAGACAGCACAAACATTAAAAGCAAACAGATAAATCAGTATTTCTCCATTTGATTTTTATTTTTTGAAATGATTTACTGTATGATAAATTTTCAATGTTCATGTAAAACACGAAATACAAGTGTTGGAGAATTACTGATAAACAAAAAGCAACGGTACAAAGCACATATAATACAAACAATATTTTAAAACGAACAAGTGTGGATAGGTATCTTTTTTCAAATAAACAATGACATTTCAAATAAATCGACGAATTCTGTCTGCTGTCTTCTGTCGGATCCCCTGTGTATGGCATCTCATCTGAAAAAATGAAATGAAACGTGTAAAAGACGAAACATTCTTACATACAATAGCACATTAATGTTTACTCTGGTAAATTTTGGTTTCATTTATAACATTGGATTTTTACAGAAATGATAAATGCTTAATTTCAAAACATATTAACCATTCTCTCAGTTTTGATTTACAAATGACAGAGCAGTACACTAACAACGTGCTTAAAATTATGATTTTTTTGACAACTTTTCAATTTTTTCAAAATTTTTGACTTTGGATTTTCACCATAGCGCATTCGTTTTTTAGCTATATACTTACCAAAGCGCATTTGCGTTTAAGCGATGTAGTTTTTTCACGCTGAGTACCCCCCTTATGAAACTTTTTTTTACATTGAATTTAGAACGATTTATTTGAATCTCAAAATTAAGCACACAAAGTGACGATGTACAAATATTTTGGGATGACGAGATTTTGGCTCGCTCGCCCGACCAAACTAAAAGACTTATAGATATACTTTAAGTCTTTCAGTTGGGCTGGGCGAGGTAACCAAAAAGTTCGTCACCCTAAATTATTTGTACATCGTCACCTGGTTTGCTTAAATTTGTGAGTCGATTTGTCATAAAAAGAGTAAAATGTATGATAAGATGCTTAGCATCTTCAAATAATTTGACATTCATCTTTTGGTTTGACAAATAATAAAGTGAAATGTATGATAAACTGCTTAGCATCTGTAAATAATTTGACGTTCATCTTTTGGTTTGACAAATAATAGAGTGAAATGTTTGATAAATGCTCAGTGTCATGAATCGATTTGACACTTAGCATTTGGTTTGACAACTGAAAGAATTATTTATTTGCGATTGTGTACTAGAAGAATTTGCATTGTATGACTATTTCTAAATGTCATGAACAAATAATGTCATATGGTTTGACAAAAAAGTAGATTGAAATACCATTCATTTGTGATGTTTTACACTTGTGAAATGCAGATCGAATGCATTATTTTTGTGCATATTTAATATGTAACGCATACTTAATATCATTACAAAACTTGAAAACTACAGCAATTTATGATCTGTACAATGGAGAGACTTAATCGCAAAATTAAGAGAATTGCCATTCTTGAGGCTAGACTTGCTGTACTCAAAACAGAGTTACAGTCAGAACTGGAGCAGCTGAACAACTCCAATGACATGACAATGAACTATGGTTCAAAAACATTATCACCTGTACAAACTGAGGTTGAAGACTGGGGTGACTGCGTAAGGACTTCAGAAATCATCAGCGAGGAGGACTGGGAATCTGAAGCAAACAGGCAGCCCTTCACTCTTGGTGGGACATTCTGCAAAACGAGAAAATCTACAAACTGGGAAAACAGATGCCCTGTTTGTTTCTCAAAAAACTGTGGACATAAAGTGAACAGATGTTTGTTCAGAGAAGCCGCAACTCAGTGATTTAATATTCTACATTATTGTTGTATGTACCATATAATACTGGATGAACAAGTTCAAAAACTGTTTATCATATACTACTGGATAAACAAGTTAAAAAATAAATAAGCACTTTGTATTTTACCTCGTGTTGTTTTACTTCAATGTCCCGAAACCATTTAAACGAACAACTTCCACTTAGGTCAGACCAGCCATACAAAGCTGAAAAAACAAAACATTTCTGTTGAAAAATGAAAACATCAATGAGTAAAATAAGAACAATACTTGTTCAATTTGTTTGCCACCAAAAACATGAATCTTAAATGATCTTGTTTTCCCTGCCAGATGATATACAATAAAACTTAACAATATAAGCTTTAACTCACTAATTTTCATTTACTAAATATGAACACTGGCTAATTAACTTCTATTAAGTCTTTGACCACCAAAGAATATTTGCAGTGAGTTGTAAATGCTTAGTCTCAAAACATATTAACCATTCTCTCAGTTTTGATTTACAAATGACAGAGCAGTACACTAACAACGTGCTTAAAATTATGATTTTTTTGACAACTTTTCATTTTTTTTCAAAATTTTTGACTTTGGATTTTCACCATAGCGCATTCGTTTTTTAGCTATATACCTACCAAAGCGCATTTGCGTTTAAGCGATGTAGTTTTTTCACACTGAGTACCCCCCTTATGAAACTTTTTTTTACATTGAATTTAGAACGATTTATTTGAATCTCAAAATTAAGCACACAAAGTGACGATGTACAAATATTTTGGGATGACGAGATTTTGGCTCGCTCGCCCGACCAAACTAAAAGACTTATAGATATACTTTAAGTCTTTCAGTTGGGCTGGGCGAGGTAACCAAAAAGCTCGTCACCCTAAATTATTTGTACATCGTCACCTGGTTTGCTTAAATTTGTGAGTCGATTTGTCATAAAAAGAGTAAAATGTATGATAAGATGCTTAGCATCTTCAAATAATTTGACATTCATCTTTTGGTTTGACAAATAATAAAGTGAAATGTATGATAAACTGCTAAGCATGTGTAAATAATTTGACATTCATCTTTCGGTTTGACAAATAATATAGTGAAATGTATGACACATGCTAAATATCATGAATCGATTTGACACTTAGCATTTGGTTTGACAACTGAATGAGTGAAATGTATGACAAATGCTAAATGTCACGAATCTGACACATAGCTGTAATTTTGCTGCCATAATGTGAAATAAGTTAAAAGAGCAAAATCAAATCATGTTGGTTCAGTGTTTCAGTATTTAAAGTACCAAGATGAGTTAACTTTACTGTTCATTGTAAATTTGAGATTTGTTTCTGATGAAATTTGGTGAAATTACTTACTTGTTATTGACAAAGCAGAACACACTGCATATTGGGTGAGCTTCAGGTTATATAGGCTAGGTTACTCCTCACAACTCTGAAACAAAACATTTTATTAACAAAACTGCACATATTGCTTGTCAGTTTTTTACTTTTTTCATTCCATTAAAAGTGCACATTTCATCCACATCAACAATGTTGAAATAATCCTGAAAACAAAATACTTCCTACATACAAACAGAAACAGAAAAACTGTTCACATGCAGAAGGTATTATGTTCCCAACATTTCTTATCATTCACAACAGGAACAAAATTATGCATTTATGGCATTGGTAGATATCAAACACAAACTGAAAATTTATCTAATAGCAGTTCAATGTAATAAATCAAACACAGTGTCTGTTATTAGATAAATTATCAGTTTATAAAAATTATTCCAAGCATATTTCCAAACAGACTAAGCACTGAGATTATGATATGACAGTTCAATTCATGGAATTAATTTTCAGTGATTTTACTTACTTGTAAATGTACTTTCTTGGGTACTGCCTTCAACCATTTTGATCACCATCTTTCTGACACACAGGACGACTGCATCTGAACTGCCGTCTCTGGTTTAAAAAAAAAAATTCAACATATTTTTCAAACAAAGAAATAGAAGAAGATATTTATCAATCTTGCATGATTTGTCATTTCTTATTTCTGTCAGTTTGGTCCCTAAACAAAGTTAAAATCATTCAAAATATGACATAAACAAGACAAGAGATATGAATTAACACCGCTTACTATGTTTTTCAACATATCTAGCCGAGAATTAAAGTTTCTAAAATCGGCTTCGAGAATGTTCGAAACATTCTAAAACGAGCTGGGAGCAATTTCTTTTGACATAAGTTTTTACGTAATTCAATGCACACATCGACAAAACTTGCTGGTAATATGATACATCATATATTTAGACACAATTTCTCATAAAACTTTTAAGCATGCATGTCATACTTACCGCAGGAAAGCTGGAAATACGACCTTCACAATTTATTTTTCAAGATGGCCGACCAGCGCACAGCGAGAACTCTGCAATATGACGTCATACATATCACGTCATATCATTCCATGAATTGCATTATTTATTTATTTTTAAACTTTTACGAAAATAAAGAAAATACACTCATTAAAAATAATTTAAAATTATCTTAATCATGTATTATGTATCGTTTTATGAAATTAAACAATAGGGAAAAAAAAGTTTGTTCATTTTCAGAAAAACGAAATCGAAAGTAGAAATATTTTCTGAAATTGGAAATGTTTAAAACCTCGTAAAATCATTTATATCTCTTGTATATGCATAAACCCGGCTTGATTCAATCGCGAACACATTATAGAAACTATAACTACCAAGGTCGTACCTTCAAACACAGAAAATATCCCAAATTTTACACACAAAGAGTATTGTTTACATGGTTCAACCGTATCCAAGTGAATACGACAGACAACACTTTCCCTTATAATAATCAGCTCAGTATAGCTTGTACCGAAAATCGTAACATTATTCTGTGATTGTTTTACTTTATTTCATGTTTTATTTTGCTTAAGTATCGTACTTTGTAGCATTTTACGATACATTCTGTGTATCTTTGAGGAGTTATGCATAGCGATTTGCACATATATATATGACTATATGACCATTACTCGTTTGATAACTATGAGCAAGCATAGTTGTTCTTGAAGCTTAAGTGATTCCAACTAGATTACTATAGATAAACACAATAAAACACGAACAGTTCATACATTTTATTTTGTTACTAATCATTGTCTGTTCATCACTCAATTTATTGTTAACAACGTTTTGGCACAAACTGTCTCCCACGCCTGGCGAAGAATTGGCGAAGTGCTTCGTGATTCTCATTTCTCTCTAAGTCTCTGCTACTGAGCTTTTCAACAACTTTGTAAGTTTTGTCAACACTCGACGAGTCTTCTTGCACCAAACACACCAAACAGGGGTACAGTTCAGGGCACTGATGGCTTGGGGCTCTCTGTTCTGCTTTCTGTTCAGCCTCTCCGTTTTTGAAACAAATCAAACACGGATATAGTTTCGGACACGTGTGGATTTCAATTGCCATATTGATGTTTGCATTCAATTGCACACTGTCCATGTTTTTCTGTTTTGCATCAGACCTTCTGAGCAACTTCTTCAAACACGTTTTGATGATTTTCTTGATTCCCATAATTTGTATATATACTAGATCAGTAGGTTTTGACAAGTATGACATGAGAAGAAAAGATAAGTTTATATATGAACTATATTCGTTCCACTCATTGCATTATTTTAAGCCATGGACCATGCAATCTACAATGCTAGGTACAGTGCTTGCTACTATGTTACTATGCTTCTATTTTTCAATCGATATAAAACAAACAATCAAATTGCATTTCAACGCATTTATTCAAAGTTAAAACATCAAAACAATTGTTTGAACCTTTTCATTCGCAAAGCACTTAATGAAGTATCATAAATGTTTGAGCGAATTGAAAACTAATGTCAATTCTTGTTTTCGCTCACAAAAATACTTGGTTCAATTTCGTCAATTTTTACTTCCTCGTCTACGGTCTCAATGTCTTCAAAATTATCACTATCATAACAGTAACCGTCACAAACGCAGCAATTTCTCATATAACAAACTGCCCCGTCTGGGTTGTCATCTTGCATGGATTCGATTTCGCTCGATTTTTGTTCTTCAGCATCTCGCAAATAATCTTCTGCCATCTCCATCATTTTTTCATATTCATTGATATCATTCATGGGTTGCTGAGAACAAGATTCGCTTTTTTGCTCGTTTTCACTGGTGTTCTCACAAGGCGTTGTTTGCTGTGTCGATGCTTGACTGGACATAATTGTTTGAGAATGTGTATGACAAGTAACAAATTTCAAGCCTTATAATATGAAAAAAATAATGCGTTGTCTCCAACTATCTATTGAGTGGAGACTAAAGACGGAGATGGGGACAGAGTAGTTATATTAGTAATTGTTATTTTAATTTTCAGGAAATAAACATCTCGTAAAGACATTTATCTTTAAAATTTCTTTAGTGTTTTATCTTTTCTTTTTTCGGTGTTGATGTGGAAGAATTTCTACAACATTTGCATTGACACATTTCTCGATCATAACTTTTCAGTCTATTGTCTATAATATTCCACACGCACCATCGATACGTTGGAAATTTCTTCAAACATGGAACATCATTACTGAAAACTATCACTACTGGTGGATCAAACTCTTTACTTTCATATTTCGTGTTGTCGAAACTCCCATATTTGAGTTCAATGATCTCGTAGGTAATGTGTTCCTTGCGACTTCTAAACAAATCAGATACTACGTACGACTGTCCTTTGTCCATGTATTTGATATCTACACTTCTACCATTGCTGAATATATATCCACCTTCATACTTTTCTATAAGTTTACCTTTGTCCATGCCTGCTAAAGCATCCTGTACACGATTCAATATGTCATAATACGTATATGTATCTTCATATTCGGCTTCAATTTCCTTGAAAGAATCACCAGCAGAATCATCATCAGAACAATCACCGTTACAGTATTCGATTACAACACGCTCGAAATAATCATCATCAGAATGAGTGGCTGATTGGCTCGACATAATTGTTTGAGAGTGTGTATGACACTAATCTTAACAACAGTCATTATATCATAACAAAGTAATTCACTTTTTTTGTGTTTTCTTTCCACGATATATAACACTTACAGTGAACTAGCTCACAATACAAACATGACGGACATAAGCAACCTTAATTTACAAATTACCGGCTTCGTAGCGAGACTATGTATGGGTGATAACAAGCACGAGTCTACGTTCAAAGAAATCGTCTCGATACTTGACAATATCGAAAAAACATTTCTGCAAAACAAACTGGAAACGACCGAGTATCGCAAGAAATGTGGCGCACTACAGCAAAAGGTGTTCAGGTTGATCAGAGAGAACGATCGGTATAAGCAAACTCATGTGCACAACTCGAATACGGACGATAGTCAACTATTGCAGGACGAAGTTACACGCTTGACATTGAATCTGTCACAGCTGACTGCGGAAAACAATCAGCTTAAGCAAAATAACACTGCATTGGAAGACGAAGTTTTGCGCTTGAAATCTCAAACAGACAACCTACAATCCTTAGACGAAGCTGCCTGTATGGAACTATTCAACGAAAACACTCAAGATTTTTCATGAATTACTTTACTTCTGCCACTTACAAGTGAATATTACGAAGTTCAATAAAAAGCAATTTCAAAGCATTCGTTTTTTATGTTTATTTTATGTTATCCTTAGTCTTAGAAACGCAAATCTCAGAACGTTGTGCTTAAACTGTTTTCTTGCGCTTTGCTTGATTCTGGCCAGATAATCTTTTCCTTCTGAGTTACCCAATCTTTTGTAGTAACGTTTTATGTTTCTTCTATTCATTTTTTGTGCCGGGTGGTTTATCCAACAAGCGGGACAAAAGCCGTTGTATTTATCAAAACAGCTTGGACACGCGGAATGTTCGAATGCACATTGTTTCATAACGAGCAAGCGATAGTCAATGTTACTGTAGCCACCGCACCAATGACAAGCTCTGAAACGTTTTCCGAGTCTCTTATCATACGAAATACATTTTGAGTTTTTTTTACCGTTGTTGTGAGCCATACTTTATTTAAGAGGTTCAAAAATATTTCACTAATATAGTGTCAAGTCAATTTCATTCAGTTTATGTAATTCAAATGTTTTGACAACAGTAACATGGCAAGTCTTAACCGTTGGTGACACAATAAACTATTGTCTATATTTGCTGCGTTTTACACATTTACGAAAACACAAGACAAAGAATATTTCATTTTTTCATGTTTATTTTACAATTGAATCGTTATCTACAAAAACTTGAAACATCATAACACACTAAATGTCTCCAAAGTCATGATACTCAGAGTCCCCAGGTTCATTGTTCATAAATACGGTTTTATCGTTTCCCACATATAGCCTATGTGTTTCAACAGAAAATCGTCTAGAATCTCAGGTTCAGCATAATCGTTTGAACATAATCGTCTGTGTCTCAGTGCTGTCCTCGCTTCTTCCGTCTCACAATACTTGATCTCTCTGTACATTTCAACGCACCTCCTGATCTGGTCTGCCTCATATTTTGACTCCTGAATATTGTATATTTGTTCAAGTATTTTCGCAACTTTATCATGATCCAAAGGGGAAGCCGGCGAAGAATTTTCAAGATCATCGCTAAAATTCCCATTCTCGATATCGTCATCATCTGAAAGGACAAGATCCATACAGTCATTGTCCTTGTCAAACATACCAACTCTCATCGATTCGGTTTGCTGGGGGGAGGTATTGCTGTATTCTATTTTCTGTCTTTTTACAATGTTATCCATCTCACCATTTTCCACTTTTCTTTTCATTCCCGCATTGGAACTGGAATCGTTTAAATCCATCTGCGGTTTGAACATTTCATAATAATTCATGAACATTTCCTTATCCAACATATCAACACTCATCGATTCGGTTTGTTGCGGTAAGGTATTGCTGTTGTCTGATTTCTGTGTTTTTACGGTGTTAGCCAGCTCATCCATCTCACAGTTCATGGCATTGGAATCATTCAAATCCATCTTCTGTCTGTACAATTTACAGTCGTCGCACTGGCAGTTATCGATACAGAAATTGCAGAGGTACATATCGAAAAAATCATGGCATGAAAAGGGGGTACCCTTGTTTTCATGTTTAAGCCAATATCGGTGGTGATTGGATTCATTTTCATCTGACATTAAACATTTGATTAGCTTTGCCATGATCTCTTTGCAGTTTGGCTTTGCAGTATTTTGCAATGTTTTGCAGTCTTTTGCTTTTATACCCTTTTGAACTTTGCATTACAAAAAGGCGAACATCAACACGTCACTTTTGAACTTTTCCCTTGTGCTTTTCTTAATGGTGGCGAGGTAATCATGCCTCATCTCTCTCAATAACCAGTCGTAAGTTTCTATTTTACCCAATTTCTTGTAGTATCGTTTCCTTTCCTTAATGTGTGCTAACGCAACTGGATGGTTCAACCAACAAGCAGGACAAGAGCCATTGTATTTATCGAAACAGCTTGGACACGCGGAATGTTCGAACACACAGTTTTTCATAACGAGTAAGAGATAGTCAATGTTACTGTATCCACCACACCACTCACAACATCGAAAACGTTTTCCGAATCTCTTATCATACGAATATTTTGACGTGTTTAACATGTTTGACATGTTTGACATGTTTGGATCTGTATCGGCTGTATCGGCTGTCATAATGTATGTTTGTGTGTTTGTATGTGTGCATGAGTTCTTTGTAGCCACCACAAATAATGGAATACAGAAAACGGGGGTGAAAATAAGGGGGGGGGATTTTCAACAAGGGGGGGGGGGCCTTTTCTATCAGCCTATTTCCCCAAGTCCATTCCATTTCCATTTTCATTTTTCAAACATCAAAACAAAACTTCACAGTTTGCTCTGTGTAAACGCGCAGTTGACTGTGGTTTGGTCCCATCCGATGTAGCCATTTAATGCCATCACAATAGAGCCTGTACTCTGCCTGTGATTTTCTTCCGACATATGGAACAATTTGACAGGATGTTGGCACACACTCTGCAGCAAAACAGATGCCCACAAGGCAAAAGTACCATGTCTACGAGACCGTCAAAACAAATTTTGCACTGTCTTCGTTCATCAAGGTTTTTGTCTTGCTCATGGTTTTCAGATGGTTCGTGCTTTACATTCGTTTCGAGCAAAATGTTACAAATGTCATTGATTTCATAACCCTTATCACTGCCGTATGTTCTGCGAAAGATCAGTTTGGCGTTACTAATATCCTCGATGCGAAACCCAAATTCAAGTAGGATTTTGTCAATATTTTGTTGTTCTGAAATGCATACCAGAGGTACATTTCTTGTTTCAAATCCAGCAGCAAAGGGACATTCGGGGCTGAAACGATAATGAACATTTGGGATTCGGTCTTCTGGCTTCCAGTCAGAAAAACATTTTCGACAAAACACACACTGAACGCGATCCCCAGTGTGTTGGTAAATGAATCCATTTTTTGCCAACTCTTCTTGACTTATCACAGATTTCCAATCTCTATACGTTTCGAGTCGTGCTGACTCGCTGAAAAATTGTCTGTAAAAGGGATCAGGATCATATGCATCGTCATCTTCTTCGTTAATAAGATCTTCAGATTCCATGTTATGTGTTAACTTACAATTGGGGAAAAAACGTGCATGTTCATTTTCTGGGACTTCTCCTCGCTCCCACGAGTGTAAATGATTTCCGCAAAAATAACAAGTTACTTCATCACGAAAACCGGTAAAAAACAATCCTGCTTTTGCCAAGTCAACTGGATCAATGAAATCGATCGACCAAGCACTATATGTTGCTAATCGAGCAGTGAAATTATCATATTCTTGATGTTTTGGAATCGATACTTGTTTGAAAGAATACTCCATTGTAACAAATGATACGTTCTGTTTATAGCCATATATATAGTGTTATTTTTCTCTCTTCATCATCTGATAATGAGACGAAACCGAAATATCAGGTTTATTGGTTTATTATGTTTGAAAATCACAAACAATGGAAAAACAACAGATTTGTGAATAATATCAAAGCCATGGAAATTTATCAGGGTATGAACCTCCTACTTTGCGTAGAGCAATGTGCTCTGCGAGTTGACTGATTGATTGAGGATAGTCAGGTTGTTCAGCCTTAAGCTTCCGTGATTCTTTATATGCTTTTTTCATATCGAGATATTGGTACAGATACTTCAATTGACACATACGATTGACAATCCATTCTGGAGTTTGTTCTTTGATTTCCCCTCTGATATACCTCTGACAGAGAGTACTGTCGTCTCGGAGCTCGAGGCCACTCTGAGATAAAAGATATCTCAGATGTGAATGTCTCTGTTCTTGTCTCTGTTGTGATTTAGCTTGGCGGATAGCGATGCGTTTTTCTCGTTTATGCTTTAATATTTTCAAGATCTCGGTCGGGTCATCAGAACCATATTTCTTACTCACTATTCCCTGTATATCATCTCGATTGTATAGTTTTTGTGTCGCGGACTTGACGAATGGTACTTTTAAAAGGTCTGTCACAGAAAGGAAAAAGTCTTGTTTAGCTTTGGTAGCACACACATATTTATCATCATCGAACTTAGGCTTCAACGATTTTACATTTGTTTTCACCTCGGACGTGCGAACTTCATTTTGTCTCTTTTCCCTTTGAGGTAATTTACTATTTTCAAATATCACTAATCCTCCATTGCTACAATGCATTTTGCTCTTCACTGGTGTTTCCTCCGCTGGTTCGATATGTGCTTTATCTCCTACATCTCTTTTGACGCCAGTGAAGGTTTTTCCGCTTCCCTGGTAGTAAATATAACCTCGTAACCGTACTTCATTATCTCCAATTACTTTGCAAATGATGATATATTTACATTTAATATCTTTTAGTTTTTTTAAATCATCTTCGTTGTAATCGTTCATTGTAAAGCAATATCCTCTTTTTTGTGTCATTTTGATTACAATTGACAATCAAAAGCAATTGCACTAGCCTTACATACCATTTCTGTTAAATACTTTTTGAAAAAACAAACATAATTCATATCATAATTTATTTCACACCAATGTGACACTTTAGCATTTGTCATACATTTCACTCTATTATTTGACATTCCAAATGATGAATGTAAAATCGAATAATGACACTGAACATATATCATTTATTGCTCTTTATTTATTGTCTAACCAAATACTAAGTGACAAATCGATTCATGACACTGAGCATTTGTCATACATTTCACTCTATTATTTGTCAAAACAAAAGATGAATGTCAAATTATTTACAGATGCTATGCAGTTTATCATACATTTCACTATTATTATTTGTCAAACCAAAAGATGAATGTCAAATTATTTGAAGATGCTAAGCAGTTTATCATACATTTCACTCTTATTATTTGTCAAACCAAAAGATGAATGTCAAATTATTTGAAGATGCTAAGCATCTTATCATACATTTTACTCTTTTTATGACAAATCGACTCACAAATTTAAGCAAACCAGGTGACGATGTACAAATAATTTAGGGTGACGAGCTTTTTGGTTACCTCGCCCAGCCCAACTGAAAGACTTAAAGTATATCTATAAGTCTTTTAGTTTGGTCGGGCGAGCGAGCCAAATTCTCGTCATCCCAAAATATTTGTACATCGTCACTTTGTGTGCTTAATTTTGAGATTCAAATAAATCGTTCTAAATTCAATGTAAAAAAAAGTTTCATAAGGGGGGTACTCAGCGTGAAAAAACTACATCGCTTAAACGCAAATGCGCTTTGGTAAGTATATAGCTAAAAAACGAATGCGCTATGGTGAAAATCCAAAGTCAAAAATTTTGAAAAATTTGAAAAGTTGTCAAATAAATCATAATTTTAAGCACTGTGTTTGTTTTATGCTCTATCATTTGTAAATCAAAACTGAGAGAATGGTTAATATGTTTTGAGACTAAGTATTTACAACACACTGCAAGTAAATCATCCAATATGAATAGAGTATTCGTCCATTTGTAGATCAACTTGAAAAAATGTCCAAATGTAAACCATCACAACTCATTGATGTTTCACTTTATTTTTTGTCATGCCAAATAGCCACAGATTGTCTCATAATTATCAATATGAAGATTTTATTTGTTTTCAAATCTTGTGTGAACGCCAGTTTCATGGACTTGACACAATGAGTAAAATCTTTGAGAATAAAAATGGAATATGAACATTTTGCATTTCATGAAATTTTCATCTCCTGGAAAAAACATGCAGATCATCAAGGTTTATTTGACAGAAAATAGAATGAGATACCATTCATTTGTGAAAATTAAGAAATCGTCGCGAATGAATAAATCATTTTTTCATTAGTAAAACGAATTGATGAATATCAAAGCGATTCATGATACTGAGCATTTATCAAACAGTTCACTTTATTATTTGTCAAACCAAATGCTAAGTGTTAAATCGATTCATGATATTTAGCATTTCTCATACATTTCACTCTATTATTTGTCAAACCAAAAGATGAACGTCAAATTATTTGAAGATGCTAAGCAGTTTATCATACATTTCACTCTATTATTTGTCAAACCAAAGATGAACGTCAAATTATTTGAAGATGCTAAGCAGTTTATCATACATTTCACTCTTATTATGACAAATCGACTCACAAATTTAAGCAAACCAGGTGACGATGTACAAATAATTTAGGGTGACGAGCTTTTTGGTTACCTCGCCCAGCCCAACTGAAAGACTTAAAGTATATCTATAAGTCTTTTAGTTTGGTCGGGCGAACGAGCCAAAATCTCGTCATCCCAAAATATTTGTACATCGTCACTTTGTGTGCTTAATTTTGAGATTCAAATAAATCGTTCTAAATTCAATGTAAAAAAAAGTTTCATAAGGGGGGTACTCAGCGTGAAAAAACTACATCGCTTAAACGCAAATGCGCTTTGGTAAGTATATAGCTAAAAAACGAATGCGCTATGGTGAAAATCCAAAGTCAAAAATTTTGAAAAATTTGAAAAGTTGTCAAATAAATCATAATTTTAAGCACTGTGTTTGTGTTGTGATCTATCATTTGTAAATCAAAACTGAGAGAATGGTTAATATGTTTTGAGACTAAGTATTTACAACACACTGCAAGTAAATCATCCAATATGAATAGAGTATTCGTCCATTTGTAGATCAATTTGAAAAAATGTCCAAATGTAAACCATCACAACTCATTGATGTTTCACTTTATTTTTTGTCATGCCAAATAGCCACAGATTGTCTCATAATTATCAATATGAAGATTTTATTTGTTTTCAAATCTTGTGTGAACGCCAGTTTCATTGACATGAAACAATGAGTAAAATCTTTGAGAATGTAAATTGAATATTAACATTTTGCATTTCATGAAATTTTCATCTCCTAGAAAAAACATGCAAATTCTTCATAAAAACATCAAATGAATGAAAGCAATATGACGATTTTATTTGTTTTCAAATCTTGTGTGAACACCAGTTTCATTATTTTTGTACACAATGAGTAAAATCTTTGAGAATAAAAATTGAATATGAACATTTTGCATTTCATGAAATTTTCATCTCCTGGAAAAAACATGCAGATCATCAAGGTTTATTTGACAGAAAATAGAATGAGATACCATTCATTTGTGAAAATTAAGAAATCGTCGCGAATGAATAAATCATTTTTTCATTTGTCAAACCAAATGCTAAGTGTCAAATCGATTCATGACATTTAGCATTTCTCATACATTTCACTCTATTATTTGTCAAACCAAAAGATGAACGTCAAATTATTTGAAGATGCTAAGCAATTTATCATACATTTCACTCTTATTATTTGTCAAACCAAAAGATGAATGTCAAATTATTTGAAGATGCTAAGCATCTTATCATACATTTTACTCTTTTTATGACAAATCGACTCACAAATTTAAGCAAACCAGGTGACGATGTACAAATAATTTAGGGTGACGAGCTTTTTGGTTACCTCGCCCAGCCCAACTGAAAGACTTAAAGTATATCTATAAGTCTTTTAGTTTGGTCGGGCGAGCGAGCCAAAATCTCGTCATCCCAAAATATTTGTACATCGTCACTTTGTGTGCTTAATTTTGAGATTCAAATAAATCGTTCTAAATTCAATGTAAAAAAAAGTTTCATAAGGGGGGTACTCAGCGTGAAAAAACTACATCGCTTAAACGCAAATGCGCTTTGGTAAGTATATAGCTAAAAAACGAATGCGCTATGGTGAAAATCCAAAGTCAAAAATTTTGAAAAAATTGAAAAGTTGTCAAATAAATCATAATTTTAAGCACTGTGTTCGTGTTGTGCTCTATCATTTGTAAATCAAAACTGAGAGAATGGTTAATATGTTTTGAGACTAAGTATTTACAACACACTGCAAGTAAATCATCCAATATGAATAGAGTATTCGTCCATTTGTAGATCAACTTGAAAAAATGTCCAAATGTAAACCATCACAACTCATTGATGTTTCACTTTATTTTTTGTCATGCCAAATAGCCACAGATTGTCTCATAATTATCAATATGAAGATTTTATTTGTTTTCAAATCTTGTGTGAACGCCAGTTTCATGGACTTGACACAATGAGTCAAATCTTTGAAAATAAAAATGGAATATGAACATTTTGCATTTCATGAAATTTTCATCTCCTAGAAAAAACATGCAAATTCTTCATAAAAACATCAAATGAATGAAAGCAATATGACGATTTTACTTGTTTTCAAATCTTGTGTGAACGCCAGTTTCATTATTTTTGTACACAATGAGTAAAATCTTTGAGAATAAAAATTGAATATGAACATTTTGCATTTCATGAAATTTTCATCTCCTGGAAAAAACATGCAGATCATCAAGGTTTATTTGACAGAAAATAGAATGAGATACCATTCATTTGTGAAAATTAAGAAATCGTCGCGAATGAATAAATCATTTTTTCATTTGTCAAACCAAATGCTAAGTGTCAAATCGATTCATGACATTTAGCATTTCTCATACATTTCACTCTATTATTTGTCAAACCAAAAGATGAACGTCAAATTATTTGAAGATGCTAAGCAATTTATCATACATTTCACTCTTATTATTTGTCAAACCAAAAGATGAATGTCAAATTATTTGAAGATGCTAAGCATCTTATCATACATTTTACTCTTTTTATGACAAATCGACTCACAAATTTAAGCAAACCAGGTGACGATGTACAAATAATTTAGAGTGACGAGCTTTTTGGTTACCTCGCCCAGCCCAACTGAAAGACTTAAAGTATATCTATAAGTCTTTTAGTTTGGTCGGGCGAGCGAGCCAAAATCTCGTCATCCCAAAATATTTGTACATCGTCACTTTGTGTGCTTAATTTTGAGATTCAAATAAATCGTTCTAAATTCAATGTAAAAAAAAGTTTCATAAGGGGGGTACTCAGCGTGAAAAAACTACATCGCTTAAACGCAAATGCGCTTTGGTAAGTATATAGCTAAAAAACGAATGCGCTATGGTGAAAATCCAAAGTCAAAAGTTTTGAAAAAATTGAAAAGTTGTCAAATAAATCATAATTTTTAAGCACATTGTTAGTGTACTGCTCTGTCATTTGCAAATCAAAACTGAGAGAATGGTTATATGTTTTGAGAACCCAACAACTCCTCAGTCAAAAATGTAGCTTGAGTCCTTTGTAATTGATGTTACTATTGCAACAAAAACCATCCTTGCAGAAGCGGTTGGTCGTGTAGGTTTGTAGTCCATATTTTGATTGAAATAAAACACATAATTGGTGTTTCGAAGTGTCAATGTAGCAATCTCGGTAAGTCCATGTATCATTTGCAATATCTTTTATAACTGTGTTCAATTCAGCACACTTTAGAAGTCTGTTTGATTGATCAGATCTATACAAATTATCTCTCTGAGATTTTATCGCAAGAAGTGCTTGTTCATGAATGTCCTGTATTCGTCGATCTAAAAAGTGTACCATATTTGTAGGGTAGAGTTCACTTCCAAACCGCTGCAGTAAATGTTGGGCAATTTTCAATCTTGAGAAGACGCTGAATTTTGTAAGGAAGTCGAGTTTGATTACCGAATAATAGGCTGTGGCTGCCATGTCAGCTGTACATCTATCGGAAAAAAATATCTTGTTTGCGTATCCCTTATGTAAATGATCCCGCTCACTAACATATTCCTCAGCTAGGAGAAAATCTGAATCGTATCCATCGTTATGAAATTTGATTCTGACAATTTTCTGTGTCAACGCACTGTCAAGCGTAATTTCGATGGATTTCACATATGTTGGTGTAAATTCTATGGGAACAAAGTGTTCCTGGCGCATTTCAACCAGAAATTCATATCGCATATCACCGTGTTCGTTTACGATATTGGCAATCTCAGAAGATTGAATTTCCTTAGGTAAGGTATAATCGCTAAATATGTGATATACCATATCTTCGATAGGAATGTGTCGTTCTTGATTAAAGTGTCTGGCTAACATAATGTCAATAAAAGTAAAGATACAAAGTAATTCTGCAAGCATTTATTTTTTCAAAAATAATACAATAATCTTATCGAAATAGTAGCTCTGGGCAAGTTAATTCAATTGCCATAGCAAGAATGTCTACAGTTGATTTTCCGTCTAAGGATTCATCAAATAAGTCTAACCACCATTTGTTGTCATCATCCCGGTTACCACAATATTGTGTGTCATTGTCGTTTAAGTCATTTTCGGAATGTTCCACGCACTCCTTCTTTATGTGTGTGTGGTTCGCAGTATCCGACGAATACTCTGCTAACATCTGAATTACCGATTGTTCAAGAGGAATTTCTGTGTTTAGCGAGGTAGCGTTATTTAGCCATTTCTTCTCCTGGGTACCACAATCTTGTATGTCATTGTCATTTGAGTCATTTTCGCAATGTTCCACGCACTCCTTCTTTATGTTTGTTTTAGTCGCAGAATTCGACGAATCTTCTGCTAACATCTCAATCACCGATTGTTCAACAGGAATTTCTGTTTCTAGCGTGATAGCATTTTTTCGCCATCTCTTTGGTAGTTTGGATTGATCTCGTGGCGCTTCCACATGCTTTCGTTTTCTGTTGGGTTTAGCATTCGATAATATTCCTTTGCCGTCATTTATAAGTTGCGTTTCCAGAGTAAGCGCATCTTGGAACTGTGCAAACATTGGGTGTAGTGCAAACAAACACTCAAGTGCTTGGCAAAGGTTTGAGTGAAGACATCCAAACAAAGGCTTCACAACCATGCCACTATTTTCTATAACCTGAAGGCGAATTCCTATCCGACTTAGTATTCCACTAGTTTGAATCTTCCTGAATGCATATGTTAGCTCTTTCTGTGTGCATACAAGATGAAAATTTTTACTGGGTAAAATGTTTTTTCGATGCATAACATCTATGATGTCCGATTCTGTACAGTTCAGTGTCCTTATCAGAGCGACGAAATATGTGTTTAGGCGAAGTCTGATCTGAGTTCTCTCCAGAGATTGGTTGTTTGATTTAACTCCATAAATCCTACTGTAGTCTTCAAGGGCTGCGAACTCGGTTACTGGTATGATGCAAATTGGAATGCTCGTTCGCACCTCTTTGTCTACCCTTCTGCTCAGATTTGTATTTTCCAGAGTGTCTGTGAGTTTGCTGAAATCCATTGGAGAAAGCTTCTTCAAAATGTTGAAATACGACCAGTCACTTTGTTCGTTCTTGAATATTTCATCTATGTATTTTTCAAAGGCTTCCAAGGTAGGTTCTGTCAAAAAGAGATGCTGGGCTGTTGGGATGTAGTCCAAAAAATCATATGGACTGTTCGTTATCGACGTGAATCGAAAACCTTCGATATCGGTGAAAGGACATGTTACATTGAACATGTTTTTTCGTTGATGGCCAGCCCCTTCAAAGTTTCTTTTCTTTCGTATAAATGTTTCACACAAAGCATGTAGGTCTGGGTTGACAAGTTGAAAAGTCATCGTGAAATGAACAAAAATAATGAATGTGTCGCCCTTATATACTCAAAAATGCATGCGCGCGCACCAATCAAATGTTATACATATAGTCGTACAAACAAATCAACCATTAAAATGATGTCATTTGCTACACATACTTCAATCGTCACGCTTGACAACAAAACCAAACAATTTAATTGACGAAATTGATTATCTTAATTTAGGTAAAAGCATATCAGCTAAAAAATGGATCTGTGTTTTATGTAAGAAAAGTGAAGTCAACGTATTCTGTAAGAAATGTCGTTATAGATTCGCCTGCCGATATTGTTTTTTAAATTCTATGTTGAAGGGTGAGACATTTACTTGTAACACATGTAAGGATTCATCAGGGCTTTTTATAATGCAACACGGAATGATTCTGAAGAATATATTTATGAAGGTACAAGATACAATTCTAGCAAAGATAAAATGTCAGCAGAAAGCCAAATTGATCTAGCTTATTTTTGTAACCAATCATTTGAAAATGCTGAAAACTTCAAGTTTGAAATGTCGAATGAACAACAACCACAATATGTTGCTGTACCGATTCCTGATGAAAGCCATTCCGTTAGTCAACAAACAGTTTGAACAGACAAAGCGTAAGAAAAAACCAACTACTGGACGGGCCATAAGAAACCTAAAACCGATGATATCTAGCACATTTTACACCCGAAATCGGCAATCCAGAGTCGATGCAATCTCAACAGTTTGCTCAAGATCAACAACTGTATCAACTACATAACGATATTTGAAAAAAATACAGTC